>NC_069724.1:20431520-20731520 GCF_027358585.1 Pangasianodon hypophthalmus | reverse complement strand
CGTTGGCTCATCATCGTAGTATAAGCGGAAGAACACACTCCAGGCCGTGCTTTTATATGAAATTATTCCATCGCTTCGCATCAGGTCATATCACACCACCCTAATCATTTTCCTGTCATTCCTTACCTACCAATAGCTCTGACAGTAGCTGTGGCTGCACCATTATCGTTTCTATAGAACACAGCTCATTCAAGAAAAATGAAAAGACATGTCTGTTCAGTGTTTATTGAAGGAAAATCGTGACTTGAACAGTGCTGTGGTACGTGAGCACATAGATATAACATCAAGAAGATTGTATAATAAAGTGCTGGTGCCAGAAATAAAGGTGAGTCACAGCACAAAACCATGGCTGAAAGTCTGTAGGAAGATGGAAACAAGCATACAACTGAGCGAGAGACCTCCTAGTAGCTGAGAAAAACAGCATGGTTTGCATGGTTGAGCGTGGAGGCTGGTGCGGCGCTGCAGTTGGCGCAGGAGATAAGTGAGGAAGTGAGGCCAATAGCGTTAGCTCAGCAATGCCAAGAGCAACTTAAGTCGTGAATCTGGCATCTTATGCATGTATGCCTACGGAAAAAACCACACAGAGGCACAACCTATGCAAATGGCAGTTCATTTGTCAGTGTGTTGAATTGCATGCACATATGGTATTCGTGAATTTTCTTCTTTTTTTTTATGAGAGTGTGTGTGTGTGTGTGTGCTTGTGCATGAAAATGTTTGCCCTTATCTGAGTCTGCATGTGTGTATGGCGTATGTTCCTTTAGCGTCTCATGCCCTGAAGCATCAGTGCCATTTTCCACTGGCAGAGCTTAACATTTAGAGACTTGCGCTCAGGTATCTTTCGCAATATCAAAGCAATTTTTTTCCACTGAATTAGACCAGAGTGTCATTTTCAAAGTTTTCCTGTTTCGGTGCCAAAACTAAACACGAAGCAGAAAAAATTTAGGTTATTTAGGTTATTGTAATTTTTAGAGGATTTTTTTTCCTTTTCCATATGCGCCATAATTACAGTAATCTGGAAACCCCACAGATAAAATTTGGGCTTTTTATAAAAATCATAATCATAACCAACAAATAAAATGACACTTGGCTCTAACTAGAATATTACAATTAAGCACAGCTTAAACTAAATGAACAGCTTCCACTTTAGATACTGTAGAAAGACCTACACCTAAAGAAATACCTGTTTTACATACTGTATATCTGTTAACAAGTGTTTAATGTTACACATATACTATCTAAACACTAAGACATGCAGATATTTTATCATTATATATACACACATTGGATAAACAACAAAGCTGAAGTCAGACTGAACTGAAATGATTTTTCAATATGTTTTATTCATTTATTAATCAAAGGGTACCATTAAAGAGAAAATTTATTTGTATCTTTTCCATAGGTATTACGTAAAGAAATAAAATCCACTGTGGGATGTGCAGTTACAAGAAAATAATCAACAATGGCATTATGTAATGTTGTTAATATTCCAAATTACTTTCCAGCACATCCCAAAGTGTTTTATTCCTTTTATACAACAACAATTTGTCAAGCTAACATTTTTTTTACCTATTAAAGAAGACCCAAACATTTTTTTTAGTTATATTTACATTTAATGTTGGGTAACATCCACAAAACAAGTTAAATCCTGTTAACTCTTAGGTAATAATAGCTATAAACAGTCATTCTTTTACCAGCCTTACTTCTTCTCTCTCTTGAAGTTAATAAGATGAAATAATCACGTATCGGAAAGCAAAAATGAATGCTTTAACTTTCACTGTTATAAAACACTGACAGTGGAGACTCCTTCCAAAAATGGTATATAAAAATCCCTTCACAGAAACCCTATTTTAGGAGCTATTTTGTTGCGGACATTCCGCAACATTAAACACAACTATAAACGTATAAAACGTATGATGCGTTGATCATTAATTATTAAAATAAAACAATTCAAAACATGCTGTTATTGAAACATAATTAGCTTCAGGATGATAACAGGAACTCCACTTTTGATCCCATTATTGATCGTTTTCCTATAACAGTTGTTTTATTTCTTGGTCAAGGAACTCTCATAACGAAAAGTTTTTATGTCTAGGAATAAGGGAAATGTCTGGAACTATAAACAGCAGCAATAATATTTGTGTCATTGTGTAGCTGGCCCGCAAGGCAGCCATTTGTCAGTGTATTATATATAGTACTTGTTCTTGTATTTGTCATTCTGATTTAAATTGATGGCATTAAAAGGCATCGCACTGCAATGTCATGTATTTCTGAGTGTGTGTTTGGTTGTGAAAGTGCACACATGTGAGCGAATAAATGCATGTGAGCCCGCTCGGCTGTGTGTCGGTCCATCCTCACGTGTATGTCTTCTCCTCCGTCTGATCTGGGACTAGTTCCTTTGATTTGGGCACACTGATCCCCCTAAGACTCGGAGCAAACACAGGATTAGGCCTCGGCTGCACAGATAACGCACCGATCAAAGTGCCTAGTGAGCGCAGGCTGAGGGAGAGGAAATATGTTAAAGAAATCAGTGTGCCAGCTCTAGTCTCCATTTTATCTCCACTCAGCCAGGTGGTGATTGTCCTTCTTTGTTCTCCTATTTTGAGCGTCTGGCTGTCGATGGCTTTGCGGAAAAATTCTCCTGCAATCAATCTTTGCGTGGCTGCTCTCAGCTCACAGATGAAACAAGGAGAGTTCGGACTTCTGCTGAGGCTCTATTTTTGCTTGTTTGTCTCCACACTTTCTTCGCTTTCTCTCTCAAAGAAAAAAAAAGTTCCCCCGCATACACACATACACAGAATCACACTTTTGTTCCGCAAAAAAATGTTCTGCACGTCTTCCAATTGGCTTGTTTATTTGATAAAGCATAGCTTTTATTTCTTACAGGTGAATTGTCTTTTTCTTGGGGCTTTTTTAGCACCTTTTTTGGATGCCGAAACAGGAACGCCACAATTGCTGGACCAAAGCTGCATCCAAAACAGAAACACATTCTGTGTTCCATATGCTAGGTTATGTTTGGATGACTTGTAGCACTTTGTCTTTTGTGTTTAAAAAAATTGGTATGCAATTTGGAAGTGTGAAAGATTAAAAGGATACCGAATTTACTGGATATACTGCATGTGTCTGAGGAGAGCTGTCTAAACAAAACCCTAAACATGTTGTACATCTATGCCTTTAGAACCATAATTCTTCAAACCAGACTTCTTCAAAAATTTGCTTTTGTTACTTATAAATTATGAGCTGTGATGTACCCAAATTCAGGATGTAACACAAAAGCACTATGAGCTTAATGCCCTAAATATATCTATAGGTATTCAGATTACTTAAATCAGATTACTTAAATCTTAAACCCGACGTACACGACCCCTAACACTATGTCACTGGAAACAGTTGAAATCACTGAGGAAAACCCAGTGGTAGAAATACCACCATTTTATGGCCAGCACATAGATCCTGGCTCTGACAGTTCCTCAGCCTCTGCTACATCACTCAAGCTCATAATTACTCTCAAATAGAGATGTGCACTGGACTGTTTTTTAATCCCACTTATTATTAATGCACTTAGTTGCTTCTATTTCCTGAAATTGAAAAAATCTAGTAGCCTTATTTAAACCACCAAGACTCTGACCAGGCATTTACTAAGGATGAATGAATGAACGCTGTAGATGGATTGTGCAGCGCCACACTATCATGTTAATGAAGTTGGACTTTCTTTGTCTTGTAAGCTACATATCTAACACTCACATAAAAGAATGTAAAGAAATGTAAAATAATAATAATAGTGCACCTGTTATTCATATCTATATTTGTATCTGTTTAGAATACATTATCTGTAGATTCCCGGGTAATGTATTTATATTCAGTTACACCCCTAACTGCAATAAAATGAATGATGCTATGTTTACAAGAACTTGTTAAAAATGATTTTGGCACCTTTCAGCCTAATTAAAATATTCACCTCATCTAATTTGTAAACTATTTTGCTGATGATGGAAGTAAGCTCGGTGGAAAACAGCCCTCTGATACTCATCGAGATTTTTTGTCAGGAGCTGTCAGGTCAACTCAAAAAAAAAAAAAAGAGCCAACTGTAGCTCTTTCGCTGCTGCCTTCGCTTCCAACACTTCTCAACAAGCCGCAACTGACAGCTCAGCCAACACTAGCAACATTCTCAGCCCAAAATGCATCATCGTGAAAAAAAACCCTGACAAGCAGTTAAAGGAACACGACCGATATGGAGCCTGTTGAGAATAGGACCCTCCTGAGATGCCAACATGACTGTTCAGTTCACAGAGAACTGATAAAGTGGCCAAAAATTGCAGATGGTGTATCAAACCAATCCATGGAGGATGAAAGCTGGTGATAAGCTGTCTTTGATCGTCTGCCAATTAATTATAAGAATCATTGCCAGAACTACATGATCCGGCAAAGAGCAACAGCTACACCAAGCAAAACACCTTATAAAACCGAATACATCTGACATTCTGTGTTGAAATAGGTCTGGATTAAAATGAATGTTCAAAGATACATATACAGTACATTATTCTGATGCTATTGTCAAAGCAAGCAACATGAGACAAATGTAACTACACAGCAGAATATGACAGAAAAGACAGAGACTGAGAGCAAGAAGGAGAGCGAGATAGAGACTGAATGTGTGATTTGCTAGGCTACAGAGCCACTTAGCAGACAGAGAAGGAATCGCAGGATAGCAGGAACTGTAACGTTGAAAAGCTGGGAAAACATGGCCTTGTTATTTTAACAGCTATTATGCACGTATGGTCACTACGCACCAAATAAAAAAAAAAATTAATAAAAAAACCATGCCAGAATGAAAGGGTGCTGCCGAGGACTAAAACGCCAATCCGAATTCCTGATTCAGCACCCCTGTTTTGGACCACACTGACAGGGCTGGCCAGACAGCATGGCCAGATAATCACACACTAATGAGGAATAAAAAGGACTTGAGTTCCCAAAGAAAGGGAGAAGGAGTAGAGTCAATTAAGCTTTTCTCTGTCTCTTCCTCTCTTTTAACTTTATAGAGGACTTGAGCAAGGCCGAGGCACCACCGGACCAAACTTGAAGGGGTCCACTATGGCCCTAGTGGACCCCAACAACCCCCTTCACCTCCAAAGCCCTCCATCATAGCAAGACTTATCTTCTTTTTCTCTTTTTTTCTCTTTTCTAATTTCTGCTCTTCTGAATGGTGATGCTCACCCGCAGCAGTAATCAGTGGAGACCTGCAAGAGCAATGTCTACAGAATGTACTGATAGTACTTAACGTCTACCAGCTGAATTACTGTATTAAGGCCCATGTTTAAACGGGATATACATCACATGGTTCAATGAATTGTTAGGGAAATAAGCCTGGCTTTATTTGTTACGAATTCTCCACTTAGGCTGAAATGCAAGGCCTTGCAGTGGATGCTATTAAAGAATTTAAAACTTGGCATATAAAGGTGGACGTACAATAGATTACTCGCATTTACAGTTCAGCCCATGCCATTACAGAGCAGTGAAGGCAGTACAGTCAGGTGCTGGGATGGATGATCGATCAATAGATGAGTTAATAATATATCTTGGGAGGAAGATAAATACGAAAAGGCATTTAATTAGGGATCAATGTGTGGAGGTTTCGTGTTGCTCTAGTACCAGAATCCATGTTTCAGCTATCACTGAGCTAGGGATGATTTCTATTGCTCAAATAATCGCTAACTACGACGTACAACAGTACTACTTGCAGGCAAGGATTAGCCAGTGACTAACCTAAAATCAGCGTGAATACTAATTTCAAATCTTGCTTATATGAGCAACAGTGTCAGCTGGTATAAATGGCCTAACAGGGCTGAGGATGTCTCACTTTCAAGGAAAAATTGTGTAACGATAAGGCTCAATTTTTGGCATCCATATCATCTTGTTAAAAATTGCTTAAAGTGGATTACTTTTGTGAAACCAAGAACAACAGCACCACCAATGGTTATAAGTGAAAATACATAGAATGGTATGAAGTAGAGAGTGGGGTAGATTTCTTTCTATTCCAGTCTATAGATTCACTCAGCCTACATTAGATGCCCCCTAGATTCACTGAAGAATCCATAACACGTCATCAGCAATGACTGACAATAATAAAATAAAATAGTGGGTGTAACATACAACAACTAGATGGATTACTTTCTCAATCATTGGCTTTTAAAAATACCTTTGGAGAAACCAGAAACTTGACTAAGTAACTAGACTAAGCAAACACTGTCCAATCTAAGTATCAACTATCTTAAGGGACAAATGACAGAACTTACAGAACAGGCTAACAGCAAGTTCTTACTATTTGAAAGAGACACATCATGATTACACACTGATCTGCCTTTCAATTAATGTGTTCCTATTTGTATGCAAAATACACTGCTCAAAAAAATTAAAGGAATACTTTGAAAACACATCAGATCTCAATGGGGAAAAATATCATGCTGGATATCTATACTGGTATGGACTGGGTAATGTGTTAGGAACGAAAGGATGCCACATCGTTTGATGGAAATGAAAATTATCAACCTACAGAGGGCTGAATTCTAAGACACCCTGAAAATCAAAGTGAAAAAATGATGCAGCAGGCTAGTCCATTTTGCTGAAATTTCATTGCAGCAACTCAGAATGGTACTCAGTAGTTTGTATGGCCCCCACGTGCTTGTATGCATGCCTGACAATGTCGGGGCATGCTCCTAATGAGACGACGGATGGTGTCCTGGGGTATTTCCTCCCAGATCTGGACCAGGGCATCACTGAGCTCCTGGACAGTCTGAGGTGCAACCTGGTGGCGTCGGATGGACCGAAACATAATGTCCCAGAGGTGTTCTATTGGATTTAGGTCAGGCGAGTGTGGGGGCCATTCAATGGTATCAATTCCTTCATCCTCCAAGAACTGCCTGCATACTCTCACCACACGAGGCTGGGCATTGTCGTGCACCAGGAGGAACCCAGGACCCACTGCACCAGCGTAGGGTCTGACAATGGGTCCAAGGATTTCATCCCGATACCTAATGGCAGTCAGGGTGCCATTGTCTAGCCTGTAGAGGTCTGTGTGTCCCACCATGGATATGCCTCCCCAGACCATCACTGACCTACCACCAAACCGGTCATGCTCAACGATGTTACAGGCAGCATAACGTTCTCCACGGCTTCTCCAGACCCTTTCACGTCTGTCACATGTGCTCAGGGTGAACCTGCTCTCTGTGAATCTGTGAAAAGCACAGGGCGCCAGTGGAGGACCTGCCAATTCTGGTGTTCAATGGCAAATGCCAATCGAGCTCCACGGTGCCGGGCAGTGAGCACAGGGCCCACTAGAGGATGTCGGGCCCTCAGACCAACCTCATGAAGTCTATTTCTGATTGTTTGGTCAGAGACATTCACACCAGTGGCCTGCTGGAGGTCATTTTGTAGGGCTCTGGCAGTGCTCATCCTGTTCCTCCTTGCACAAAGGAGCAGATACCGGTCCTACTGATGGGTTAAGGACATTCTACGGCCCTGTCCAGCTCTCCTACAGTAACTGCCTGTCTCCTGGAATCTCTTCCATGCTCTTGAGACTGTGCTGGGAGACACAGCAAACCTTCTGGCAATGGCACGTATTGATGTGCTATCCTGGAAGAGTTGGACTGCCTGTGCAGCCTCTGTAGGGTCCAGGTATCGCCTCATGCTACCAGTAGTGACACTGACCCTAGCCAAATGCAAAACTAGTGAAAAACAGTCAGAAAAGATGAGTAGGGAAAAAAATGCCAGTGGCCTCCATTCCTGTTTTGGGGGTCGTCTCATTGTTGCCCATCTAGTGCACCTGTTGTTAATTTCATTAACACCAAAGCAGCTGAAACTGATTAACAACCCCCTCTGCTACTTAACTGACCAGATCAATATCCCAGGAGTTTAAATGACTTGATGCTATACTCTGATTAAAAAGTGTTCCTTTAATTTTTTTGAGCAGTGTTTTATCATGCCTTTGATGAGACCACGCACTATAAGGCTCAACCAGAATGGTTTCATAATACTAACACTGAGTTATTAATAGGCAGTAAAGGTTTTTATCGTGACCAGTCATCACTGACAAGGGGGTATAATTTTGAAACAGAGGAACACTGACAGCTCTTAGCATCTTTGTAACAGGAAGTCAATTGTCTCAGGAAGTCAAGTAGTGCATGTTTAAAATTTTTCATGGAATTTGTAAACATAGTATGAACCCCTGCCGTTGCTTGTCAGCTCAAGTATACATTTTTGGTAGGATACATTCATTCATTTATTCATCTTTGGTAAATTCTTTATGCTGGTCAGGATCACGGTGGATCCATAACCCATTCCAGAACCCAGATGAACTGATGAAGCTGCTCAGATGAGGCAAGACCAGTAACCCTGCCTTGTTTGTTGAACTGTTCAGAAGAAGCTTGAAGCTTCGTTCCCCTCTCACCTCACCTCCCTGGTGACAGAGTGGGGGAGCTCCTGCCCGAATGGCTTTAATTACATTCCCAAGCCCCCCTAACACCTCACCATTGCCAAGCCTTTCAGCTCCAGGCAACAGAGGTATCCTCCGTTATGAAACTTCCGTCTTCCCCCCAACTCTCCCATCGCCCCAGCCTGGCACAATGAGAACCAAAGATAAGAATTTTCATTATCTGGCCCCCCTCTTGGGAGTCTCCTCATTCTCATTCTCTCTTCTGTCCCTTTCTTCTTTTTTTTCTCAATGCTCTCTCGCTCTCTACTCAAAAGCCTTTTCAAACGAAGGGAGCCGATCAGCCGACGGACTGCGGCCATCTTTTTGTTTTTGTCTCCTGATATTCTATTCCTTTCCTTTCTCAAGCAAAGCAAAAAGAGAGGGCACAGATGCCATTCCCACTCTCCTTGACTTCTCGCCTCCCTCTAATTTCCATCCACCAATTTTCAGCAGAGTGCCAAAAGAGTGAGTGTGATAACTACGCTCAGAATGGACAACTCCCCTGTTTATCCCCTTTTGAAATTCTCTCTATTGTCTGGTGTGGTGAGTGATAATGGAGAGGAAAGGCAGGCGTTCTTATCTCCTCGTCTCAGTAAAAGGGACTTTCTTTTTCCACAGCATTTTTGTTGTGTGCGTTTGTTGTACGCATGGTGCTGTGTGAGGATAATGGCTTCAGACAATGTCTTCTATTCAAAAGAAACTGCATGGCTTATGATCATGCTATTTCAAAAAATAGGCCGTCCTCACAGTGAGAGCAAACAGACAATTAAGTGCAGTCAAACTCACCGCATACTGTATATTGTGCATATAATCACATTACAAGCATGTTTTCATGGAGTTATTGTGCTAAATTAAGGTAGATATCACACAGGCACAAGGAGAAAGGAGAAATAGAGACAACATTTGCTGTCAGATTTGTTATCCTTGAGAACGTTGATGCGGCTCCTGGCTATTTTTAAGGAAATTGTGATATTACACATGTCATAGCTCATGCTGAGTGTATTCATGATTGTTACTCATTTATTATCAATAGTGACTATGATGCAGACTCTGTTTATGCAAAAAAAAAATACCTTAGCTGGGCAGGTTAATCTTTTAATGGTCTGTATATCAGAGTTTAAATGCTGTCATACCATATCAGATAATGCTTACAGTAGTGCCAACTGCAAGGAAGGAGTCTCCAGTGTCAGTACATTGTAAAAGTCAGAGGTAAAACTGTACCTGTGAGTTTTCCCTCATGGGAAAATCTTCAGGCAGAGGACATTGCTGTTTCTCAATAACAAACCAAGCTGCATTTTTATCTTAACTTCAAGAGAGAAAAAAAAAGAGGCTGGTTTTAGAACAACTGTTTATAGCTGCAATAATGTAAGGGATAACAGGAACGAACTTGTTTAACAGATTTAAACAACATTAAATGTGACTATAACCAAATAAAAGTATGACATTATTTAATTTAAATTCATTTTAAAAAATGTTAGTTGGCAATTAGCTGTGGTATAAGAAGAAAAAACAGTGACAGTAATTCTGCTTTGCATTAGGACGCATCCCCTCACCCTGTCATTGATTCTTTTTCTATAACAGCACACCATGTCAGTGTTTTTCATGCATATAAACATGAAGGAAAGAAAAATATACAGCAAAAACATTCTATTGGTAATACCATGTTTAATTATGCATGCGTTTTAGTAGCAAATGAGAAACCCTGCTAGTAATCGGAATATATACGCTAACACTTGGGCCTTCTGACATGAACTATGTCATCTCTGGAGTCTGAACTGGGTAAGCTCCAAGAGCATTAGTGAGCAATCACTCAATTCTACCCTAAAAGGCCTGATCTGTTAAAGAGGTGATTAAGAAAAAGCACTGATCACAACACTGATCATGTAAACAAGTTTGTATAGGCCTGAAGATGCATTGTGTGTGTGTGTGTGTGTGTGTGTGTGGGACACGAGACCAGTCTGTTGCTCTAATGAATCTCTGTGCTGATGGGTCTGGAGATAGGAGGTGACAGATCATAAATAATCATTTATACGGTTGTGTCCCTGCTCTGCATAGCGGACCACCAGGCATGGACAGGCACACAGAAAAGCATGGAGCCACTAAACACAGCTGCACTGCTAATGCCATCACACCAGAGAGGGAGAGAAAGAGAGACAGAGAGAGAGAAAACGAGTGCAAACACATTTCCATAAATCCACTCCAATAACCAACGAAGCTAATCGAGCGCTGCGGCTGCCTGATGTTTAAATCAGTGGACATTCTTTCTGTGAGCACATGAGATGATGAGTACAATCATAAGACACTCATTGCATTTCTACTTGATTATATAAACAAGGAAATATAAATATTGACAAGTCATTTTTTTGAAAGATGAAGTGTTGGTAGGTGAAGAGATTTCAAAGCAAAGGGTCAAGAAGTGGAGAGCAGTCAGTGCGGAGCCAGCTGGCGCGAAAGCATTTGAAAGGCTGCCAGACCCTTACTGAGAAAAAAAAAGTCAAGAGACAAAAAAAAAAAAAAACCAAGGAAGCAACAAGGAACTAAATGGACAATAAAAGGTAGAGAGAAAGGCAGTGTAATGAGAGGTAAAGCAAAATCAAAGGCATCTGTATTGTAATGCGTGTTATTTACCTTTTAATCAATACCTAACATCCCATTAACTTTTAATGTGCACTTCCAATTGAGGCCAGAAATTGAATAGAGCAGGGGGAACTCTCAAGTGCCTAACCATTAACCAGAGAAATGTGCTAGCTATTTGTCCCATTATTAATAAAAAGGTAGGCCCCTGAAGCTAGCATTTTAAGAACGTACACTTTATGTGTCGAGTATAACTTTCCACCCTGTCCGTATGCTGAAAATTAAGGCAGGTCATTTTCCCGTGTTTAATATATCATATTTAAGTCCTTTCAGCTGGATAGGACTCATTCAAAAGCTGGATCATGACACAAAGAAAGAATCTGAAGGATGTCATCATGATATTATATAGAGTTTGATATGGAGATATAAAGTGGCTAGAGTTGCAAAGCCCAGATATCTATGCAAGAATCTCTCTGCAACATTCGACATCTTTCATTTATTATGAAGACTAAGCACCATTTGGTTCCTGTATTAATCAGGTCTCTAAGCTTCCCTCCATCCAAGTGATGTAAAGAAAGGAAGCTAAGTTCAGATCTTTAATTTATAGCTTTCGACCTGGCACCGGAACCTATCTGGCTACACCGCTCAGTCGCGTTTATGATGGGTAAAATTAAATTACACAGGAACACCAGTACACACAAAGTGTGGCATACCTTGCAAGCATTCTCACTTCAGCAGCTTTTAAAAGGTGTCTTATTATTGCAGCACATTACAGTTTTCTCTCTGTCTCTCTCTCTCTACCTCCATCTTTTCAGGTGGAACCATGAAACGAGTTTAATTGAGCAAACCACAATGCTTAGACCTGTAACAGGGAGATACAGTTTAACAACACAAGGTAGTTAGAAATTACAGCATACAAACTAAGGTACTACTGATGGCCTCCAGCCTCATGCCATTCAATGGCCTTGAACCACCTTCATGTGCTCAGACTCTACATAGATGAAACCTCCCAACAGGATGAAATCTCAAACCACAATCCAATAAAAAACCAGAGACACATCATAAATATTTTTGATTGGGTGATTGCATGACGGGAAAGGCTGATTGTGCTTTAAGGATGTAGAGCGCATTCCATTGGGATGAATCTGCCAAGACAGGGAAAATGACAGAGTTAACTCATATCAAAACTGCTATTGAGTGCTTCCTGCTTCTCCGGAGAGCAGGTAATGGTCAAATATATGACTCCAATTTTGCCATATGTTCATGCAATTCTGTGTGCTTAAGTAGTGTTCCCGTTAGGTATAAGAAACGCACCCATGAAGTGTAGAGTTTTGTGAAGAATCTTGGCTTTTTAGGTGTGGCATTAAGCAGTAGGCTTGCAAAATCCCGTCTGATTAACTCCCTGTCTCTTTTCCGTCCGCTCCCTCTCTCCATCTTTCCCTGGCTAGCTCCAGGCCACCTCTCGATCACTCTCCTTAAAATCTGCTGAGTAATTCTCCCTCCCCTGATCCCCCGCCGAAGGAAGAGAGAGTGGGGGGGAGATCGAGAGAGTATAAGAGAGAGAGCAAGACCAGGGTGGGGTGGAGGGGAGGGTGCTGACGTTACCCGGCTCCCAGGACTTGCCCGTAAATGAACTCATTTTTCATCCTGCCTCCCCCGTTAATGACTGGCACTTTGCTCACGCAGAGCGCGGGCCTCTGAAGAGCACGGCGAGTGACAGAGCACCATTCATCTTCACATGACGGGAGCGCCAGGCCACGAGATGCCACACCATGCACACACACACATACATTTTTGACGTGGATCCAATTGGGACAAGCAGGCATGGGCACACTGGCGTGGAGATGCTATGACACTAAAAACGCCAGAGGCACGTGGACAGAGTGTTAGGCCTGCCCAGTGAGTGCAGGTGCTGGCAGGGGGAAGGAGGACTACAGGAGCTGTCAGGAAGTTGAGGTGTAAGATATAATGAAATGCAAGCTAGATATAGAGAGCTGGGACATTTATGCCACTGGATTGTTATATACCAGCCACATCATATATAAAGTCATGCATGCTTCTCTAAGGGTGTTTTAAAATAGCAACATCTGGTTACTTTCTCATATGTCGTTCTACCAGTGGTGCACAGAGATCCATACATGAGTTGTTATGAAAATAGTGTAAAATGCACATTACTGCACATTAATCCCTCTGAGATTTGGAAAGAAAGTGAACCTGTGAATATTTTACCACTCTATTCCTGTAATTACACACCATTTGAATATCTATTGAAGACTAATTACAAGGTCAAGCAATGATCATTTGTTAGAGCTTGTCCTTGGCGAACTTCAAAGCAGAACTTAAACAAAAGCCAGAGGGTGTGCTGCTATTAAAAATGCAAGCGTGCAATGGAGACAAACATCTCCTGCTGTCAAACACAAATTTAATTGTGCTGCCTGTAGTTCTCCACTATAATATAATATTACCTTTTGGCCATGTGATGAATCACTGTCATAAAACAATGCTATTATGAGATGACAATAGCACCGGTTGGTCAGAGTGGAGGCAACAGCAGAGAAACATTGAAAATTCTTTCATTTAAAACTTGCGTTCATTAACAGTAAGAAGTTCCCCTTCGCTTTTACCTGAGCTGTTTGTTGTTCTTGGATTTTATGACTTTCACACCTGATTCTATGGGATATTTGGCAATCGTAACCTACTCAGCAAGAGTGTACAGTGAGGGATTACAATAATAAGGCTCTATAGAAGTAAAGAAGGAAGTTTAACAGTACAAGTGTCCAACAATTGCTAAAAACTTAACCCCAAGTCATCTTGGGACTGAGCCAGTGCAGAACTGCTGTAGTGTGCGATCACTACTGAGACATTCACATGCATTAGAAAAAATGTCAATTACTGACTACATCATCCACAACAGACTCATGATGATGATGATGATGATGGCAGTTTTGCAAAACATCCTTTATTACAGCAGGTACCAGACTACATTACATCCTTTATTATATTTAGAAATACCAAATGAAACTAGATTCGTGGATTGTCTAGTTGTAAATGTAAATCATTGGCTCAGACAGATAAGAATGAACAAGCCAGAGGTGACAAGCGGCAAGGGAAAACCTCCTGAAAAGACATAAGGAAGAAACTTTGAGGGGAACCAGACTCAAAAGGGAACCCATACTCGTATGGATGTCATCAGATAGTGGTGTATAAGATATACAGATGTGGAAGACTGAAGTAAAACAGTACTAAGTGTCTTGAAAGGCTTGTGAGCTTAATGTGAATAAGAATCCTGGGATGAATAAGAATAGAGAATAAAAATAGAATACTTTATTGATCCCCAAGGGGATGAGCAACAGGACTGTCTTTATGATGTTGGCAGCAGTTCTTAGGTACAAATCTACAGTATCAAGGAGAACTGGAGACAGGGAGAGTCTTGGGAATAGACAGTTTTTAGGGTCTTTAGGGTCTCCATGTGTGAGCATCTAACTGCAGGAGGTGTGTCACAAGTGCAGAAGTATATCATCAGGATGAATCAGGTAGGGCCGGGATAGAAACTTGACCCAGATCAAACCCTGTAATACTATGGTTACAATTTAAAGGTGTTGTAGTCAATATTTTACATTTCTTACTAGTATAAATAATTTGGAAAATTATGCAGAAATGATAAATAATAATAGTTTAAGTCACTGCCTTTTAAGCCAGAAAAGATGTATTACATAGCTGGAAAAAAAAAAAACCTGTTTGGAAACCTGAATTTTGGTCCAGAATGTTTGGTTGTATTTGGATTGGCTTCTTGTCAGTCATTTTGTAGACACGCCCCCAATGCCTCTTCACATCCTCATAAATCATCATGAGGAGTTGCATGCATATAGAGTTGTATATTGTCAATATTGTAACTATCATTGTAACTCATGATAGTCCTTGCTAATTAGCTAGCTAGCATGCTCACTCTAGTTGAACCACCATAAGTTTTGGGGGTGGGGCTTTGTGGAAAAGGGAGCATGCTCAATGGTTAAAAAAATCATTCAAATCTTATTCAACACCACCCATTTAACCGTTAGTGACTAATTTTTCACAAATCTTACCTAATGCCTCTTTGCGTAAAACATTTTTGGCAAGGTGTCCAATGGCACATTCTTCTGTTTGTTTTATTGCAAGATTGTCTTGTGTTTGCAAATATTTGAGTTAGCATGGGTTTCAAAATTATTGGCACCCCACAGTGAATTCTGGTGAAAAGGAATGCCCTGAAAAGAATAACACCACCAAGCTTTTTTCTTGTGATACTTGAGCTGGTTAGAGACATTTTAGATGCTCAAAGCTCCTTTCTTAGGTTTTCAATATGAATTGCCCTCTTCTGTTCAGGGAACTCCTTTAAAATAAGCTTCAAATCCAGGTACTTAGATGGCTATTGTAAAACACTCTCAACTCTCAAGCTGAAAACTCCATCAATGGCCAAGTCTTCATCTGAAGGGCATATTTTGGGCTAATATATATATATATAATTAATATCATGATGCCATCAAGGACCGTTAAATCACCAGTTGTATTTCCTTTAACATTTTTCTTTGCCAAATATGACAAGTGAAGATACTTGCGTAGTAAATAGTAATGCCAAATTGCACACAGTAGCATTCAAACTTCAAATTGCACGCAAGATGGTGTTTGCCGAGGTGTGTCTCGGGTTACACTTGATTTTGACCTTGAGGTAACAGTACTTAGTTAGGTACAGGTACAGTAGTTTTCTGAGTGCCCAATTCAGATGATTAAAATCACCTGCGTGCCAGATTTTTCTGGAGTGGTGGTATCTAAGACAGGATTTTTCAATAGCATGGACCACTGCCTTTAAACACAAGCCCTTGCCTTTAAAGGGTAGAAACTGCAGTCTGATGAAGTAGATCGTTTTTTTCTTTGCTGTCAAATATGATATGAGGTAACATAAAATCAAGACAGAATTTAAAAATGAAAAATAAAAAAGATTAATACAGTGATAATCATAATAAAAGGAGTCTAGTATATTGCCAATATAGTGCTGCATGAATAATAAGTTGTAATTATCACATTAATCACTGCAAATTTGGTTTTAATTTAATTTTTAGCTTCCACCCTTATTATTCATCGGATTATAAATAGCACTTGATCCAGCACGTCCTATTACTTTACTTTTTTTTTTTTTTTAATATTGTGCTCTGACAGTTATTTGTGCGCACAAAACATTACAATGAATCCTAAAAATCATAAAAAAATGTGTGCATATAAAAATGTAGGATATATGCTATTTTATCAAACTTTTAATATTTTGAGATGTTGAATTAATAATAATAAGATGTTGAATTAATAATAATATCTTATTGACAAACCTGCACATGCAAATGAATTTTACTATACACTTCTTACTATTCACATAACTTAAATCTGAATATTGCCCCTAAATAAATAATCAAATTTTAAGCCATTCGGCTAGATGGAAACTGACATTTCATTTTACACATGACCATGATTAATTGAACACAGGCTTTTATACAGATCTAATTTTGAGTGACAAGTAGCTGTAAGCGTTTGTGACTGTAGGAACTATTAAAAAATAATTGACACTCTTCCAGGCTTTGTCACTGTTTTCACCATGATGCAAATAAATGAGGATTTCCTTTTTGAATATATTTGACATCATCAAAAGTGTGGAAAAACCTGCTCCATGAACTTTTGCATTTCCTTCTTGGACAACTTAAGAGTTGGAGATCTACTTGGCTTCCAGTGGCAGATGGAGGTGGCTTAAAGTGACACTCGGCTGAGAGGCAACACCTGGAGAAGAGAGTATGGTCACAACTGCACCTGTGACCATTACAATTCAGAAGTGGCCATGCCAGTGCCAGCTCTGGAGCCAAGAAAGATGATGCCAGGCAGGATGAAGCCTGGGCCAGGACACATGGCAAGCATATCAACGCTCAAACAACATCTGAAATACATTAACAGCTGTGGAAGGAGATGAGGCGCATACACTGAGTCGTATCTTAAAATCATTCAAAGCAAGCGCGCACATATAGTGCAGTCTGCTCTTGCTGATATCAACACAATTATGACCAAATCGGGAAATGCCGAGAATAACAGATTGTTGGTAATTTTTGGGCTGTTATCGCCAATCTGTTGCTACATCTTACTTCAATTCTGCTGTAGCCTGCTCATGTAATGACTGTTTGCAACATTCCATATGAACGCCATCTGATATAGCGGCTCTGTATGGAGTATGGATAGAACTGTTTTTTTGTGTCATTTGTGGGGATTTTCTAAAACATGCCAAAAAAAAAAACTTGATATAACCCATTATTGAGCAGATGTTGCTTGGATATTGGAACAACTCAACAGCAGCATACAGTATTCTAATAGAAAACACACAGTAGCTACAGCAAGATAAAGGCATTAATGTGGACAGAATTTGCAATCAGACGTCATTCAGCTTTCTTCCTGGTGCTCTATAGATCAGATAAATCTAGGAATTAAAAGAAACAAAGGCAGTGGCAGTTCCATATTGACCGAAGGAACCGTGGATAAAGGTTACAGCTAGGTAATGTGTGTTCATAAACCATGAGTTCAGTTACTGGCTCCATTATCACATGCAGGCAAGAGAGAGAGAGACAGAGAGAAAGAGATAGAGAGAAAGTGAGAGAAGAACCGTATGGTGTGTGTTAACCCCCTCCCCAACCCTGCTAGCATGGCCCGGCCCGGGGTCCGCTCCCAACTCCGACCCGTCAGAAGTCATTACACCCCCTATTAACTCACGCTTGGCATCATTAAGCATGCAAATTGAAGGGGGATGACGGTGAAAACTTTCTACAGCAGACTCCTACCATTGACACCAGCATAGTGTTGGACCATCATAATGAGAGCATAGTGACTCCAAGAAAGTTTATTACAACCTGACATAAATGTGGACTATTGATCTGAGCGAAAAGTAGAACTCAAAATGGTGCATGTCAAATATAACTGTCTTTCATCTTAATAAATAAAACATGATGGGCCATACTGATATAGAAAAATAATCCAGGACAAGGTGGTGTATGTATTTTAAAAGTATTAAAGAATGACGCATCATGCTTTTATAGTTACATTTTATGTTGTAAAACATTAACGAGTTCCTTAGTTCCTGTTATCACTTATGTTATAGCAGCTATAAACAGTCGTTCCCTCACCAGCTCTTTCTTGAACTTAATAAAACAAACAAACAAACAAAAAAAATGGAATGCCAAGACCATTACAAAGCACTGACACTGGAGGCTCCTTCCATAAATGTTAAATACACATCTCCTTACAAAAAGCTTTACCATATTAACAGTTTTTCTTTGTTAAATAACATTTTTTTTATTATTTGCCTTAGATTACATAGATCATCCTCCGTACAAGTCCCTGTGAAATAGCTGTTATAAACAATAACATGTTAAAAGGAGTACATTAATATACACATGTGATTTGAAACACAGCCAGAACTACTGTCAAAGCTAATGTTATAGAAAATTGAGCTACCCCTTCTGACCAATCAGATTCGAGAATTCAGCAGCACTATGGTGCGATGCATAATGTAGCACTAGCACGAGCTTTGTGTAACGCCTTGCTCAGGAGGTCAAGCTCATGTGTGCACCATGCTAAAGATGCATTTCTAAAAAGATTATTGACTAATCCGAAGGGTCATATTATTTTTGGTGAAATATTTCTTAGAAGAAACAATTAGCCTTCCATTGGAGGAGGATAATTGCTAATCGAAGCAGCCGGCCATCCATGTTTGATGTTGGAGTCAATTTGAAGTTTTTAACTCCTCCAAAAGCTTTTCAACAAGTTAAAGAAAGTGTTTCTAAATGAGTTAAATGAATAAATAAAAGATCCTTTAGAAAACTATAAAAAAGCATGAGAATGGACATTCATACCCATCATCATCATCATAATAATTGTAATAAAAGCAGCTGGGAAAAATGCAGGTAAAATATTTCATATTTAATAACAGGTTTAAAATTTAATTTCAGGTTTTTTGTTCTTGTGTTATCGGGTGAAAACAGACTTTATGTAATAAAATGAAAGTAAATGCAGCCACTGAGAGGTTGTTCTATTGTCAACCAAAGGCAGGGGGTCCAGAAGGAATTTATTAAGGGTTTTCGTTTTTGTTTGTTAAAACAAATGCTGCTAATTAGAATGGAAAAATTGCCCTTCCTGCAAATCACTGATGACTCTACAGGTTCAGCTACTTCTGCTTAACACGTAACATCCATAATCAACACATTAACCTCCATTCTAAAATATTTCATGAGGGAAATACTCAAATATTAAATATCCAAATATTGCTGTGTGTTTTCAGAAACATATGGTACATTCTTCATTTTATCCTTTTAGCATGTATTTTAGACGCAAAACATCTGTACTGTTGCTTGAGTATTGTATTCTTTCCCAAATCATGGTTTCATCATATTTCATCATATTGATTTTAATGTTTAAACTTCATAAAGTGTACCAAAATATAAGAAAAACGCTTTCTCTATTGGGCTGTTACGCTTTTTAAAACATCCATTTCCTTTCACTGGAGGCATGGCCTTCATGCACACCAGCAACACAACATCCCTGTACTCCATCACAACCAAAACTCAGGCTTTTTACAGTTACAAGCATATATCGTGTAATCATAGCTACAAAAACATTCCTACTACTCCACAGATGATTGAGGGTCTTAGATCATTCTTTCATTTGGTGGGATATATCGCCCCCCTTTGGTAACACTGCTTCATCTCAGTTGCAGAGAAGCAACAGTCCAACTTTCCAGGATTTTGAAATGGGGTACAGCACAGAAATAAAACATTATTATTTCAGATTTCTATAGTCAACTGTCTTCTTCTTCCTAATCTGGGAATAAATAATGGATATAGTGTACTATATATAATACAGGAAGTGATCATTTGGGATGTATTGGAATAATGCCATGTCCATTTAACTTATAACGGAACAAAAAATAAATAAATAAAATACAGTTGCTTAGTAAAAGCAGAATGTCCAATCCTACGGGATGATATTTTATATCTTGAATGAAGAGCTACAATTTATTAGAATGCACTGGAATTTATCCTATATATTACATCCTATATATTACAACCTTTGGTATTTTCTTTTCTTTTTTTCTTTCTTTCTTTTCAGGTTTTGCAGACAGTCGCAGAACACTGATGTATAAACAATAAAAATTTTGTGAAATGGTTATTTTCGCAAATAAGTATAAAATATAGACTTTTTTTCTGCTCTGTTCTTGTTGTCACATTCATTAATTTGGTTTTGTTAGCAATTTCACATTTAAGCGACATATTACTATTTGGAAAATAGTGACGTAGTTTTGTTTTTTCGTTTTAATGAGTAAAATTCAATCTTAAATCAAAGACAAACTCAGAGTACTGACCGTATGTTCTTACCTCCAAGCTCATTTCATGAGGAAATACTGAAAAACAAGCATTCTCCATTAGATTCACTGCGTCACTACATTTCTTTCAACTATTTATCATGTATTTTAGATTAAAATGGTCTGTAATGTTGTTTGAGTATTTTATTTCTAGATATTTTTATTCCATGGCATTTATGTAAGCAAAGGTTTACATTTAAAAGCACATGGTACTGCACTAAATATGGTACGTCAAAACAGTATTCCACCTTTTGGAGTTATTTTGACATAGTAGGCCTGTGTGATTTTGGTCTGAGACTATTGCTTGGAAAGACTTGCACATAACTCTCTCTCTCTCTCTTTCCCTCTCTCTCTCTCTCTCTCTCTCTCTTTCTCTTATTGACTGACTGTTATATATAGTCCTGGGATATTTCTTATTGAGCTTGACAATGAAAGGAAATCAAGCATTGGGCCAGATTTATAGCAAGCCTACTGTAGATTATGGTTAAAAGAGCTTGAAATATAATAAATATTCCATTTATAAAGCTCGTTATTTCAAATTGTGCCATGATTCAGTGGTGACATATCACAAGCCCTGAAAGCAGAAATGAATTCTGTATGCACTTGCTTTTTTTTTTTCTTTTTTTACAATAAATTTCTTTCTCTTTAGCTTTATCTTTCTGGGCTACAAATCAAAACTAAAGCAGTATTATGATAATAATCCTAAATTGTAATAAGAAACTCATAGGGCTTTTAGGTTAATTTAAATAAAGAGCAGCAGATGTCTAATTTCGCTTATCTGTCTCTGGAATATGTATGTGTTTGTCGACTCGCTTATCAAAATGCGACACTAGCAAGTGCGCATAAACAACTCCAACTCTTTACTTGTTCTAAATATAACAGGTGTCACTTTGGCAATAATGAGTGCCAGGCTGATTATGTGGCTCACTGGTTCATTTTACAGCGTAAAATTAGGAGATTGGCTTGAAGCCTATCAGTCTGTATTAAGTTGGGAGCGAGCCAAGCAAGGCCTAAACGATAGTTTGGCAGCGTGTGCATCGTTTTACAGTATATGAATGACTTTCAACATTAGATTAAGCAGAGCTGAGATGGGAAAACATCAATGTGTGGATAATTTATTGAATATGGATTTTTATGCATGCTTAAAACTGAAAAAGCACACATCAGGTATGGCTTTTACAAGATAAAGTGGGTTCTTATGATGTTATTTTAATTTTATGTTTGACATGTGGTAGTTCCATTTGCTTCACAAGTTAAATTGATATCTAGGGGTTTGCTGCTTTTTTCCATCATCAGTATCGTTTCAGGAAATGCAACTTGCTAGTTTTTTGTTAATCCCTAAATAGCAATATAAAACGCGCCTCTAAATTCATTGTACAACAAGAAAATACAGAGGCTCTTTTGAGATGACTAAATAATGTGCAAGTAGTACAGTATAACTGAGGTGCCAATATTTATGGTTTAGCTGCAGTGTTCACACCTTTTGAGACCTTGCTATAGTGATACGAGAGACACCTGAAAATTATGCTTTTCTGCTTTTTCAGAAAAACTGGTCTAACCGAACGTGAATAAAATTTGCCAGCTAGAAAAGGCAAATCACTGAAGGGGAAAGGACACAGGACATGAAAGACACACATGTTTTGGGTAGCAGTTGCTTTCTTTTCATGCCTAGAGATGAACTAGGTGAACTTTGACCTGTGACTTCATGAAATGTGGTTCTATTGTTGGCCAATAGAAAATAAGGAGGCAGGACTGTAGTCTTGCAAAAATAATAAAAAAAAAAAAACAGATAGTCCTATAGCTGCAGAACCAGAAGTCCAGGGGTGGAGCTGGATCTGATCCAAGTCCTCTTATAAGCTTTAACCTAACCTTAACCCTAACCCCTGACCAGAACAACACTGTACAACACTGTACAACACATTAAACACATATATCCAGCATGAAACACACTTATCTTTATGCATCTGCTGGACTTTTGGCTTGACTCCACCCAGGGAGTAGGAGCTGGATCAGGTCTGACTCCACCCCATGGACTTCTGCAGTGAGGGGATTTCAAAAAATGCTGTAAATTGGTTCTTACACCAGTTTTTTATGCTTGATACACAACTGGAGACAAAACCATTACCCCTACAGTTAGACTGCCATTTAATAAACAATTTTGCAGACTTCATTTAATTCAACCAATGCATGTTTTATCATTTCTGTTGTTAGCATGGAGCCATCCCATTCCTCAGCATACTCTAGCGTTATTTGTGGTCAAATATATTTTTCTCTCTGTTTGCTAGGATTTTCTTATCAGCAATGTTGCAGTAAGTATGATACTAGACCAGGAAAGTATGTAATTGTGATTAGAATATCATTTTCATTCTCACTCGCTTACTCCGCCTCATTGTGATGTGACTCAGCTAGAAACACGCCGGTGCTAATTGACAGGGTGTCACAGGCTGTGCGAGGGCCAAGGGCCAGGCGTTGGACAGGTGGAGGCCTAATCATGCAGAAAATGAGGCCTTTGGAGTAGCAGAGGGCGAAAGACAGAGCAGGAGGAGGAGGAGAGGAGGACGGGACTGATGAGGGGTGTCCATGCACACAACCAGGACCTACTCGGCCTCCCACCTGGCCGCCAGCACCGTCTCCGTCCTATCACCTCCATCAGAGCCCACATCTGAGCAATGAAGTCCTCATCGATGTTGCGCATCATTATCAGCCAGGCCAGCTGGCCAAGGTTCACCCAACTCAGCATTGAGCTTAACAGCTGAAACTTTTTAACGCACAAGGGGCCTTGTTCATCAAGCTCAATATGAATGAATTTATTCATAAATCGTTCACAGGTGCTTTTACACAAGAAATGTTTACGAAAATCCAAATAGTTCGTTTGGAAAAACGTTCATGTCCTATGACAGATCAGTGTAAATTTATGCATAAGAAGTCTTACTAATGTGAGCTATGGGCTTCAAATTGTATAATTATCATGAGTTACTGCAATTTTATATACAGATTACCTGAACAAGTTGAAGTAACATATTTATTTCAATCACACACATAAATTTTATGAAAATTGTATGAAACTGTCTTTTCATATGAATTAATTAAAAGAAAGCAGTCCAAAAATGAAGAGAAGAACAGCCATTCAATTAGGACGAAAGAAATTTCACCCTTTAAAAGGAGGACGAGTTAGTATGTGTCTACGGTAGCTGACACGCTGCAGTGGCTGAGCTGCATTACTGGAAGATTTAGTGCTCTTGTTTTTCATGTTGTCATTTGCAGCACTGTAAGATTTGCCTTTTATGGAGGTGTATGGGTGCTCACTAAGTACAAAAAGCTACACCATGATTGCACTTGGTAATTTACAGGTGATTGACATGTATCAACAAACACTCGTGAGCACGAAGGCAATCAGTGCTACGGAAACTTTTGTAAAATTATTTACATACATCTAAATCAATCAATTTATCAATAGATTGTTGATAAATTAGGCCCAGGGTTCATAATATCAGTATTAAAATATCAAAATCTCATATAAAATTCATAGGAATTGTACCAAGCAACAATCTTCTTGGATTTATTAGCATTACATTTGAATGAAAAGCTACAACTATGAACTATGATCTCTGTGCCTTGCTTATTTGATGTTACTGTAAATAGAGACATTCTAGCACACACGCATTAAACTACAATGAACGATAATCTGTTTTCTGCCTTCCTGACATCATGTGATCACACGTAGCACTGTGACTGTCTTGCACTGAGGTGTTCTGCAAGAAAATGAGAATGGCACGGTTCAAGAAAAGCAGGTCAATACCCCAGTGTATGTCATAAGGCAATATAGCAGTATGTATGACCATAGCAGGCTCAGAGCTCCATCGATTGACAATAGAAATCAGGTGGGTGTTAGCCCAACACAGCTCCAGATTGCTGTTTAAATGGCTGCCAAATTGATGAAACTCACTAGCTTGGTGACTTCATGCTGTTTCAATCAGAAAATTAGCTTCTTTGAGACGCAGGGGACCAGCTGGGGCTTGTACTGTATCACACCGCGGGGCTCAGGTGCAGAAAATGGTTGTATCCCTAACACTCAGAGAGTTAGTACACTACAAAGCTTTTGTCTTAGTGCATCAAAAAAAAACAAACCCTTAGTGGATTCCCATCTGGGCTTTAAATGCTGCGGAAATGACGGTGGTCCTGCAATCACTATATTAATATTTTAAAATAACATTCGAGAAAAAAAGGCAGTATTTGTTTTGTGGTGTAAAGTATTGAATTATTGGAAATTGTCCTAGCAATAGAAGTTTTTTTTTCTACCACCAGCGCTATCACGATTGAATATTGAATATTTTATTATCCTAAGTTAAGCTGAATAATTTGTTGTCAGCTCATACATTCTGCACATTGCATATTCTGTACATATTAAAAAGTGAAATACATTTTCAATTTTATTCATATTTCAGCTTGGTGTGTGTGTATGTGTGTGTGTATGTGTGGAGTAGGCGGAAAACTATATTTGTTCTTGCTTTTAATTTCTCCGTTTTGGTGTGTATTCTTTTTTATTTCTTTTTTTAGATATGTATTCATCTTCTATTAGAGTGTGTGCATTCTATTACATTATGCTTTATCACAGAATCTTTTTTTATCCTTTGTATTCTATTACTTTTTATCTTTTGATTTAAATTTTTACTACTTGATTGTACAGCACTTTGCAGTACCATATGGCTGAAAAATGCTGTATTATATTGATATAATGCTATATTATTATTATTATTATTATTATTATTGAATCTCATCATATATATATATATATATATATATATATATATATATATATATATATATATATATATATATATATATATATGCTGATGCTGAAATAATTTATTTATTTGTTGACCTCATTCATATGAATACTTATTTCATTGGATAGAATATTATTCAACCTGTAATATTCCCCCTAATTTATTTAAATTGCTCTGTATGTCATTTGTTATATTTGTTTAGAAAAAAAACACTACTAACCTGAACCTTTCCTCCTAGTCACTGGTGTAGTAGCCTTAACTTTTGTCTGGATATAGTGTACCTTGGATCACCAATGATTATGATAATGTACACTACACACACCTTTCTAGGTAAAAAAAAGTTAAATTTACAAAAGGTACTGTTTTAAAACTGTCAATCATCAAAATGATATGCATACTCTAAAATATGAAATGTCAGGCTCCGCTCATCCCCTCCAACTCTGAATAGGGGAGAAGAAAAGGGAAACCTGAAATGACTGGAAAAACGGAGCGGCTGTGAGTTATAAAAAGCAACAGAAGGGAAATCAACTTTCTCAGCTGTGGCCATATGTTACCAAGGTGATGTTCCATGAAATCGATCCTACTCTTGATATTTGCCAGCTCTTGAGTTTCTGTGCGCTGAGCCGATCCCTCGCATGTCCATCTGGGCAGCAGTTGGAAGTGGCGTACATTTGGAAGAGAATGAAGTGTGCAGGCCACCATGAAAAAAAAAAGAACAGGAAATAAGAGGTCTGGCTTTGATTTAAAAACTCTAAGCGCTGTTAAGTAAGGAATAATACACAATGAAGCATGCTGCTACAGGAAAATAATCCATGATGGAGTGGTTTAATGTGGCCTGACGTGATACCAAGTTACTCTTACCACCCCGAAGTTGATTATTTATCAAAACCAGAATGACACATTGCATGTTTTATCTATGTATAGTTGCCTTTAATATTCCTATTATCAATTACATTATAGCAGCTATAAACATACAGTATAAACATTTCCTTCATACCAGCCTCTCATTTTTAAAACAAAATACAGCTTGTCATTTTACAGAGAAACCACAAAGCGGAAGACTTTCCCATGGTGGAAAACCTCTGAAACTGGAGACTCCTTCCAAAAATGTTAAATGAACATTTCCTCACAGAAAACTTCTCCAAAACTGTTTACATGGAGTGTCCACTATAATTAGAAAAAGCACATTAATATAAACCTTGCAGCTGGAACTACTGTCCAAGCCACTGTTATAGAAAACTAATCAACACTTTGCAATGATATTCTGCCAGAAAGTTTCTCCACCATGGTTGTGGCACCAGGATAATTTGTTATAGGGTACGCCTGCACTCTCTTCATGTAAGATTTGATATATTCAATAGATCAGTGACACTTTGGAGAAAACTTTTCAGAACTCTGTAGTTTTAGTATTGAAATAAAAGCATATTTCCAAAACTTCTAGACATTTTCAGAGTTCTCCTGTGAGATTCTGGACAATATTAATATGAAGGTCTGCACTCTGACTGTGAGCAGTGTAGGCTTGAGCTCTGGGCTCGCTGAGCTCCTGCCCAAGGGAGATTTGCAGAGAGAAGCGAAACAGTGGGACGGAATCAAGAGGAAGAAAAAGGCCTTTTGTCCATGTCTCTCCATTAATCTGACGACTGTAGAGAAATGCCAAGGGGATTAAATGTGTTACTCCAAAAGCTTTTTTTCCCCACCTCTTGCCACTCTGACTGCAAATTGAAAGATGGGGAGGGGGAATAAAAGAGTGGGGGGTGTTAATTGCTTGCCAATCGATAATTCTATAATTACTTTGTGATAAATGGCTGGCTTGCAGTGCCAGGGCTGCTGGGAAAATAGGGAATATAGGGATAAGGTGTGTGTGTGTGTGTGTGTGTTTGTGAAGGGGGGTCAGGAGCTGGAGCTGGTGGGCCTGTTTTAGGGCATCAGAAAAAAGGAAATATTTGCTTTTGCGCCTACACGCGTAGCCGCCCTGGGCATTGTGACAGGGAATTTGTGTCAGGTTTAAACAAGCAGTTGAAGGCAGCTGAGAGCTTCTGTCTGGGGCTTCAGATGGAGCGAAGGAGGGGGAAACGACAGAGCGCTAGCTCCCCTTGGCGACATCACACAGCAGAATTTACTCACTGTAGCAACTTCAAATGCCTGCACTAGTCCATCACATCGCTGCCAACCTTTATCCCGTGTGCCTCATTACAAACAAAGCACACTGACATTGTGCATTTAAATAAATGTGGACTACTAAGAACTCGTTTGATCAGCTCGACCGGGAGGATGCTCGGTCATGGATTTGTGAGTTGGCTATGCGCAAACCTATGACTGACAAGGCATTTCTACTGAAGTCCATTTTTATTATCATTCTTCCATGTACAAGACAATACAGGGGTTGTGTACACAACTAAACTGCATAAAGTCCAGAGCCTATCCCGGGAACACTGGATGTGAGGTCTGGAATACACCCGTGTTGGGACACCAGTCCATTGCAGGGCATGACGCAGATATTCATAAACTTGTTCATACCTCGAGGCAGTTTATCTTCTGGAATGTTTATGGAAGGTGGAAGGAAACCGGAAAACCCAGAGGAAACCCACAAAGACACACAAGTTCAGACAGTAACCTGAGATCAGGATGGAAATGGGTAGTAAAAAAAATAAAAAAAATGTAAAAATTAACTCATTACCTCGTTCCACAACATTAACTGTAACTAAACAGTTAAAAGTATGACCTGCCTGACCTTTAATATAGTAAATATCATAATCATTGATCAATTGCTTTGGTGTACAAGGAACAAAACACATGGTTGTTATTGTAACTGATTATTTTCCTGCTAAGTTTTATTCCTTACTAAGAACACAATAATTCAGTGACAAAATAATATGATAATTCTGGTAAAAAGCAAACAAACAAACAGATAAACAAAAGGATCAGGATGGAACCAGGTAGTCTCAGTGTATTTAAAGTAAAAATGAACTCATTAGTTGGGACATGTGCATAAACAGCCGTGTGTTTGGTTAGAATGGCTATCATAGAAGACTGTAGCCTTTAATTATTGTAGTGTTTGCTTGAAAAGAAACAGAAAGTGAACAACAAAAAAAAAGTTTCTGTGAGCAGTGGCGTTGTGGTGATGGACAAAGGTCAGGACCCAGTCCATGGAAGGGAAATAAATCCAAACATTTCAAGGTTAATGGCAGAGCGCAACAAAATGGATTCCATGTCAAAGGCAGGCTGACAGGTGATTTGACTCGGGTAAACCTGTGTAATCAATCTCAACCTGGCCACTTTCACCTGGGGCTACGTGCAGCGGGGCGCCAAAAGAACCAGTCTGTTGACTTCCAGCAATGCTGTAAACAGTGAAGAACTGATTAGTGTGTTTATCTGAGTAATTTTGTCATATGACCAAGTGGAAGCTATATACAGGCGTGGGTCAAGAGTGACAGGATTATTTGTAGGCTTTTCTTCCTGCACCTAATCACTTGAAATAATGACTACTTACAGTACTGTGCAAAAGTCTTAGGCACATGCAAAGAAATGCTGTAGAGCAAAGATGCCTTCAAAAATAATGAAATTAAATGTTTCTACGTTTAAAAAAATACTATAAAGAGCAGTAAAGAGTAATAAATGAAACAAAGTCAATATTTAGTGTGACGATCCTTCACTTTAAAAAAAAAATAGTAGTCTCAGGTACAATTTGTGGAGTTTTATAAGGAAATTAGCTGTAAGTTTTAATGAGCATCTTGCATAAGCAGCCACAGTTCTTCTGGAGACTTTGACTGTCACACTTGCTTCTTATTTTTGCAGCAAAACCCAGCAGCCTTCATTATGTTTTTTTGTCTGAAAAGTGTCTCTTATGTAATCTGCTGCTTTCCTTACTGACTTACAAATATTTTTCTGTAACATTTAATGTTGTGCTGGAAAACTAATGTTTGGAAATCTAAAAGTTTTTGTACTCAATCAATAATGTAGAAGTCATAAAATAAAAATCTATAATAAAGTTTGTACTAAAAAAAATAGGGTGCCTAAGACTTTTGCACAGTACTGTACATGGCAGTTATTAGTATTGATGTAAAAGGGCAGGAAAAAAAAAGTGAAAACAGTAAATTGGTGACATTTAAATGTAGTGCTTATGATGTGAATGTGTGAGAGTGTTAATGTGGTCAAGCTAGATGATGTCATCAAATCTAAATGTTTAGAAACACTTTTCAGAGTGCTCCATTGTTACTTGCTGTAACAGGTCACTGATTTGGACATTAACATATATTTGTGTCATGGCCTGTGTAAAGTCTTCACAAAGTGAAATTTTGCCATGTTGATACATACTATACATAATTATGATTATAGGGGTTTCTGAAATGAAATATGTTTATCTTTTGCATGCATCTCAACCACCAAGTAAGAATTTAAAACATGGATACCCCTAAAAGTCACTCATCTTGAAAAAACACATTTGAATATAAATGAATCATGTAGAAAATAATTTCAACTGGTTAATCAAAAAAATTAATCAACTGGCAAAAAAAATCACATAAATTCACATGAAAATGTCGAAATAAAATAAATCATGTAAAAATTTGCATGTAATAATTTATTAATTATTTGTAAAAAAAAAAAAAAAAAAAAAAAAAAAGCACATATTTGAACACAATAAATGAACTGTGGGAAAAAAATGCACATGAATCGTGCATAGAAATGATGTGAAATTATGTGAATCATGTAACAAAAATTACATCTGAAAACAACTAACTATGTATAAAAAGAAAAATCGCATTTGAAAATAAATGAAGCTTGAAAAGAGCTTGTTTAAAAAAAAAAAAAAATTGCATGTGTAAATGTAGGAAATCATGTGATTGTGATTTACGTGGTGTACATGTGACTTTCCTAACTTTACTTTACGGTCACCCTGTACCCACATCATATTTGCAGAAAGCTTAGGCAAGATTAAAAAGTGGAAAAAAAAATAAAAAAAAAAACATTTGTAGCTTGTCTTTGAGAAACAGGAAAGCACAAATTTCTCCTTTCTGAAGTCTTCTCTGTGGAAGAAAACTCATCAGGTCCACACATATATGTCTTTGTTAAATAACAACACATTTATTCAAAAAACAGCATTTTCTTATTCTCAGATGATGTGGAGCATCCACCATACAAGTGGTTGTTACTATAGAAACGATGACGTATAAGAAGGAATGCATTAATATAAACCTGTGATTTGAGTTAGAGCACTACTCTCAGAGCTGCTGTTACTGAAAAGGAAACAACAATATTCTGTTTGACCAACCAGATTAAAGAATTCAGCAGCTCTATGCTATGGAAAATGTCATAACACAACTTTACGTCAATAAAAATCTACCGCATTTAAAAACAAGCTTTTATAAATATTTAGGTAGGTTTATATCCATTGTAAAGAAGGGCTTATATACATTCATTACATGACATAACAGTGTTAGCGCTTTGTAAAAATCAGTACGTTTTTTTGTTTGTTTGTTTGTTTCGTTTTTATTTTATTAACTTCATGACAGAGAAAAACGACAGGCTGTTTATAGCTGCTATAACGTTGGTGATGACAGGAACTAACTAGTTTCACAAATGTTCCACGACATTAACTGTAACTATAAATGGTTAAAAAGTATGACCTGTTATTTTTCAATATAATAAATATTGTAATTGTTGACCAATTGCTGTGGTGTACGAGGAACAAAACACATGGTTGTTATTGTAACTGATTATTTTCCTGCCGAGTTTTATTCCTTACTAAGAACACGATAATTCTGGTTAAAAAAAAAAAAAAAAAAAAAAAAAGGCAGACAAACAAAAGGATCAGGATGGAACCTGTCGTGTTTTAGTTAGCTCCAAAAAAAAAAATGATAATTATTATTATAAAATAGATACGTTATGAAGGTTTGACAACATAAATGATTATTTTTGGGTGAGTTTCATATTTACGCTAAGAGGTTCATGAATCATGAATGCTAATAATGATATCATAATGCTGTAATGTCAGAGTTATTTACAGTACTGTTCAAAAGTCTTAAGCATCCCAATATTTTTTAATACAAATTTTGTTACAAATGTTTATTTTATGACCTCTGCATTATTGAATCAGTTCAAAAACATTTTAGATTGCCAAAGATTACTTTTTCAATAGAAATGTTACTATTACAGAAAAGTGTATGTCAGTAAAGAAAGTAACAAATTATATAATACACTTTTTTAAGACAAAAAACATAATAACCTGCAAAAAAACAATAGCAAGTGTGACAAACAAATTCTCCAGAAGAACAGTGGCAGATTTTCTATGATGCTCAGCAAAAACTTATGATCCAGTTAATTTCCTTAAAATAAACTGCACAATATGTACCTGAGACTACTGATGCATTTTTAAAACGTTAAACAGTGTTCTCACACCAAATATTGATTTTGATATTTTTATGTATAAATGTTTAATTTCATTATTTGTAAAGGCATATTTACCTTACAGCATTTCTTTGCATGTGCTTAAGACGTTTGCACAGTACTGTATTGTTTCTTCAGTAATCTGAGTTTCATATTTCTGCTGCTTCCTCAGGCCCTTAAGTAAATTGTAGATAATGTAAGTTTCATATTTCTGTTTGTAAGACTTTTATGGCTATTTAAAGCAACATCAGGACACTGTAATGACCAAGGACGCTGATTTCCTCTGATACTTATAAACTAACTGTGTATTATAAGATTTTTTAATAAGATTTTGACTCATGACAATGACAATATAAGATCTATATACAGATCTATTATTTGTTATATATTAAAAAGAGTTTCAAAATGTTTGACAATGACTGTATTTATAGAGGATTACTGTATATCAGTTGTCATAAAGGCCATCTGCTGGGTTTTACTTTAATGCTTTGGTTAATGTATGCAATGTATCTCATTTTCTGATGCCTAAAGCTCCTAAAGATAAGGATCACATTTTAGGCATCTCGATTTGTAGGCAGCTCCTCTGAACAAATGAAAACACAACAGATAAAAAGAAGCGTGTGATCCCGGTATGAGCCAGTTTGATCTGAGGCTTTTGAAGGCATGTCCCATATGCGTCAGTTGGGGCTGATTTGTTCTGGTGTTTGTGCTTAACTGTCAGAGGAAGCTAATGAAGTGTGGTGGGATGCAAGATGCCACTCAGCTCACCCAAGGTGGCTTAAATTCCAAGTCGGAAGTCATTTTTGGCCTCCTTGGGTTTGAGCTACAAAATGAAAGCTTATCTTTTGTTTACACTGTCTGAGCCCCAAAATCACATGATCTAGCAACAAGCTAAATAGTTCCAAATTAGTGATATATATGTGAACTTTTGTGGTCATGATGTGTTTAATTTCTCAAAACAACAACCTGTATTGTTGATCTCAATTTAAAGTAGAGAAGTGGTACTTTATTTACTATTGGCTTTGTGACCGGCCATGTTGATATGACATCATACGTTGAGGACCCTTTCCTGACTTTCCGAGTAGGAATTAGGGCATTTTCTCGGAAATTTAGTGTTGCAAGCTTTGGTCGAACCAACCATTATACACTAAACATTGAACACAAGAAAGAAAGAAATACAACAATGCTTTCAGCTATTGCAACATAAAATAATAATATGGAGGGGAAAAAAAGCTTTAAAAGTCTAGCCACCATCTTTATTGTTACAATAGGGACCAAGAATATGAAATTATTGGACTGTTGGACCAAAATGTATCAAAGACCAAACTTTGTGTATTTAATAAAAAGTAAAAAAGTTAGAAAAGTGTCCCTGCTCTCAATTCTTTAGACATAAAACTGCTTTGAATGCATACTTCCTTGTGCCTACACAGTTAAAAAAAAAAATTTGGTATGTCCTTAAAGAGCCTGAGACTACAATATTAAACACACAATTTTAGAGGCATTTTTAGTCTACTTAAGAAAATCATGGAAACTCAATTATGAACTAAATTATGCAAGTCCATGATCCAACAGGATCAGTTTAGAAATGGTTAATTCTACTAAATATGTCAACTACCAAGTAAATAAAATACAATTACTTGGATTACATGAATATAAAGGGCTATTATTGTTGATATTTTTTACCTGATTGATGAAATACATTCATTTAAACTACTCAAAAAGATTATCGCCAATTTTATCCCCATAAAATGACCCCATTTCTCCTATTTTATATATATATAAGCAAGTACGTAAAGTGAACGTGTCTTGAATGTGATTTTTTCCCCCTTTTTCTCCCCAATTTGGTCACCTGCCATTTCCCACCCAAGCAGGAAGGCTAACACATAGTTTCTTCTGGGACACATGAAGCCAGCCAACTGCATCATGCTGCATCACAGGGCAACATAAGACACATGAAAGAAAGCGCTATCCACCATACATTAACTCACAGATGCCCACAAGTGACAGACAAAGTATGCCATCCCTCCCACTTGGATAGCTTGGCCAGTTTTGCTCCATTGGCTCCTGGTCATGGATGGGTGTGGTATCATGAGTATTGAAACTCATGATCTCCAGATGACAGGCTGAATACTTTTCTGTTGCTCTCCCGTGAGCCATATTGTTTATTTTTGAGGGAAGTCTAAGTCATTGGAACAGGGGTCAGCAGGGGTCAAGGTACAGGCAGCCATGGTAGTCATAGGCATATCTCTAATCGTATATGGTAACACAGGCACAGGTCTAAGCACATAAGTAAAACTGTAATCTAAGGCTTGGAAATACACACTACAACAACACTTTGCAACAAGATAAAGGAACATGAAGGTATGTAAAGAGAAACTAATCAAGAGATGGACTCAGAACAGGTGCACACATTAGGTAACAGAACACTGACAGACGGGATGCAGACAGAAGCCAAACACACACACACACACACACACACACAAAACATATGGAGTGAAGTAAACAAAACAAAATGAATTTTTTTTACAGTATTAGTGAATGGGACATCCATTATATAGTGGAGTGCTGAGTCAGCTCTGAAAGGTTTCCAAGCTATGGAGAGTTCAAATCCCAACACTGCCAAGCTGTCACTAACAAGGTCCTTAACCATCTACTGCTCCAGGGGTGCTGTACAATGGCTGACCCTGAGCTGTGTCCCTAGTGTCCTTCCAAGTCAGGATATGCGAAGGTAAACATTTAATTATACTGTACAAGTGTATATATATACAGTGTAATGACATAGTGGTTGCATTTCTACTGAACAGAAGTAAGTACTGAACAGAACATGAACCACAATTTGCAAAAGTACATGTTTACAAATAATTTTAAAAATAGAGCAATAAAGAAAGTGTGTACTAATTTGTAAAACACATTAGCAACCATCCTTATAATGTAAAATATTGCACTTTTTTTTATTCCACTCTGAATGCTTTCTGGACACAGCTACTGCTTCCCTACTTACGAGTCTAATGAATAATTCCTAGCCACTGATTTGACATGAGTCAAAAATATTTTATTCCAAAACTAATTTGGGCCTCTGAATTCTGAAGGGTTTCATGCTAGATTTAAATAATGATGAAACACCCGTGTTGAGTGGCACATCAAACTTCCCCTGCCTCATTTGTGCTCAAATCAGCACGGAAGTCTCATTAAATGGCCTGCATACTGCAAACCCCCGTCCCGACTGGCAAAGGCAGCAAGCAGACAGCCCGGAAAATAACCACTCAAAATAACAGAGAAGTAGTCTGGAGTTCTGGCAACACTTGCTCTCTCTGAGTCAGTCTCCCCAGCTTGTGAGACGATATGCGTTATTCTGACACAAATGAGGTGTGTGGATATATAATAGTATGTTCGCAGCAACTCCTCCAATTACCTGTATTGTATGAACAAATGGGATATCTTATTCATCATGTTCAGTTCAGTTCAATTCTAAGAAGGTTTATTGGCATGACTGTATACTGTATGGTACAATATTCTGTATATAGTACAACATAAAAAAGATAGAAACTATAACAATACTAATAATCACAAACCAGAATTCAGGGTGAATATTTTTGCTTGTGAGCTTAAATTTTTCACCGTATATAGAGAAGGAAGTGCACCTCTGTCTTAATGCCTCAGAATACTTAATGCAGAGATGACATCTGGTAGTGTTTCGCAAAGACGAAAGTGCACAAGCTCGAATACTCTCTGCATTTTCATATTGGCCATCGCATACGAGTGGTCCAGTGCTGCAGGTGGCCCTATTAAAATTTCATGAAAATTTCTACAACTACAGAAAGAAGATTGCCTACTGAAAAAATATGGACATCATTAACTATGGAGACTCAGGTGTTGTCAGAAGTACATAAACTAATAATAGAATATGAGGTAGAACTGATTGTTTTGTTCCATTATTTCTCCAAAGAGAAATAAAATACAAGGGATAATCCCTTGACAAAGAGTCATAATAGTGTCAGGGTCTTAGTAAAGTCTTCCATTTTGGAATGAATCCTATCGGGGCACACCTCATTTGTAACAACCAATCACAGGTTTGATCATGTAGCATGTGTGGTCTTGGAGATTGTAGAAAGCTATGTTTATGACACTGTGAGCAAAGCCTCTACGTGGTGTGTTTGCTTCGCAATTACATCATGTTGTTCATGGAAGCCAGACGAATGTTGTCATGCAGTACATGAAGTATGCAGAGTTCTTTAATGTCACCTCTACTGCAGAGAACTTGTTATTCATAGTTGAATTGAGTATTCAGATTTGGGTTAAGCAAACATAGAGAGGATTTAGTATGGAAATTCCATACACTGTCATTCAGACCTCAAACCTAACTACTAACTTAAGAAGTTACTCATATAGTGCAGAGTTTGCAAGAAACAGAGGTGTCTCTCTGTTATGCATAATTCCGTAATTGAAGATAAAATCACTTTCTTGCATTTTTTTAAATATAGAAAAATTGTAATTGGCAATTTGCTATGGTATAAGAGGAATAAAACACTTCAGGACATCCTGTTATAGGAAAATAATCATCTTCAGTGTGGTAATGGTAGCTCCGCTTCGCGTCAGGCTGCATCACCCCATCCTGTCATTGATTATTTTCCTATAACAGCACCCCCTGTCATGTTATTCTTCCTTATTTAATGTCACTCATCAGCTATACTTCACTTCTTAAAGGCTATACAAAATAAAGACAAAATGGAGCCTTAATAAACCTGCTCTGGTCATGCCTTGACTTAAAGAGGTACTGGAAAACAGTTTTAGAAGTTTGTTATTACAAAAGTCACTAAAGTTGATATAATTCAATTAGGTGATGAATCAGTATTGCCAGGACAAAAAGAGATAAACTATCTATTTAATAAGATAGCACAGAGATGCCATAAAATGTATTATTACAGTGTGAAAATAATCTGAACTTTCTAACCTTTTCAAACTGGATAAAAAAAGTATCCTTGAACATTCCTTCTGAGAAAGTCTCATTTAATATAAAGAAAAAATGCAAACTGATTCCTGGGGAGGCTTTCAGTCAAAAACTCAAGGGCATTCTGGACCAACCCATGTGGTGTTTTGACTCATTCTGAGATTACTGTTGATTACTAATTATATTACATAGTTCTGACAACTACACACTTTACTGAAATATGTTTCTCTTTTGCAAGACAAGTAAAATTCTAGCATTATAAAGTCTGGTTTCCTCCAAAATTACAGCACAGGAGCATCACAGACATATTAAAAGTGAGTGTCTAATTACAGAAAGCTACCAAAATTCCCACACAGGTTTCAACATGAATGTTTTTCCCAGTTGGTATGTGGGAATTATGTTTTTCCCATAATATCGAATGCCCAATGACCCATTGTATGGAAAAACTTGATTCAGGAGCTCTTAGCTAGATTTTTTTAAATTAAGTTAGTTCTTAGCTAGTGTTTTTAATGTTTGTAGTACATGGAATGTTCCATAAGAATAGTTTGTGGATTTATGATTAAGTACCATGATTAAGAATTTGTTTGCTGTGGTTCCCATGATGTAATTTACAATAGCTAAGGTTAGCTTGAGGCCATGTGTGTCATGTTAGCTTTAGCTAGTATTATGATAATTAATTAATGTTGAACATTTTGTTGTCAATTTCTGATCTATTATTAATAATTATTATTATAATTATAATTATAATAATAGGGTCCCTGTTTCATTTCTGAGTTCGGGTTAGTGTCTGTGTGCGGGTTCATATGTTGTGCCTGTATCCATGTGGGATTTCTCCAGGGTTTCTGGTGTTCTCCTACTTTGCAAAAACACTGCAGTAGGTAGATTGGCTTCGCTAGGTGTAACTGTGTGTGTCTGGTGTTTCATCCAGGGTGTATTCCCACCTCACGCCCAAGTGTTCCAGATCCATCGTGATCCTGACAAGGACAAAACGGTTACTGTGGATGAATGAATGAATTATTGTAATTTGCCAGATTGACAGAAATCATGGAGCAGTGCATTTGATATTTAATGAAGTCCGGGCATCTACGGTCTACAGAGCTTTAGGGGGAGCAAGGCGACGTCTCAGAGGATCCCAAAACAGATGGAGGGAGAGGAAATGGGAAAAGAGGGAGGGATGAATAGAGGCCTGGCACATGGACAGAGAAGCCGGGCTGTCACACACAGAGCTAAGTGACAGCCACCAGCACGCAGGTCCGATTGCCTCAATATGGCACGTTGGCCGAGGCTGTCATGTGCAGCATGGCTAGTTGTCATTTTTTGAAGAACTGATTTTTCTATCCATGTTACCCCACTAAATGCACACTATTCGTTTCAGAGTGGCATCATTTTGAATCATTTCCAGCACATGTGCACTCCGAAATGCCAAAGCCTGACATGTATTTCAAAGAACTTGCCTTAATGATATGCCAAGTGTGTATAAAGAGGCTGTTGTGAACAGATGTTTGATTATTTCATAAGCCTCTGAAAGCCACGCCGTGCAGTAATATAGATTAATAGTAGGCAGGTGGGGCCTTAGCACCATTCTGACATTTGTTTACTCCTCGTACCCGCTGCTAACCCCACCCACTTCAGTGCAACTTTCGTTAAATTTAGAGCAGCTTGCCGAGCACTCATGCTAACGAGCTCGATCCAGGAGCTCGCTGGGGAAAACACCCGTAAGGTTCCGGCTTAGTTTTTAATCAGCGCTCAAGCATCCCATCATCCGGCTCTTCCTGTGTACGCTACCCTTCAGCTTCATCAGGAATAAACAAAGGCAAAGCAAATGGGGAAGCGATCAGGGGGAGAAATGTGTCAGACAGGCATCGATGAATGGAAAATGGAAATGACAAGAGTACACAGTGAAGCACTGAGGGCTGTTGCAGTTAAGCTTATATTAACACATTATAATAAGTACATTCATGGGCACTCCTTGTCAGTTTTAATGATATATAAAAATTATAGCAATTGTTCTCTAGCCTGAGCTGATTGGATGAAAAGTCACTGTGAATCAGAGGCTCTGAATAATTTGCTGGATTCTCAGTCCTCATTACAGACTCATCCTGTTGAGAATGCTGTGTTTGTGGATGGGTTGAGAGCTGACAAGCTCTGAGGCCTATTTTTGTCACCCTGAATTTAAATAATAGTGTTCAGCCTGCATGAATGACAAGATTTAATTTTCAGATATTTCAGAATTAATTAATAAATACTGACAAAATTAACCAGATTTCTCATTACTGAACATCCTTTTTTTATATATTTTAAAAAATAATCAACATTATCAACTATTCTTTGTTTGAAAAACATTGTGTTGTGTGGCTAAAATAATTTCCACAGACTATTGCATCAATATCCGTGTCAGGATATTGAGTCAGAGGCAGATGCAAGTGCAGATGAAGCTTTAATAAGTGCAATACGAACACAAACACAAACATAAGTGCAATACGAACACAAGAACGTGAACTGGAGGAACAAGACCTAGGCAAAACATGGAAACGCACAAGAACATGAAGTGAACACGACAAACGCTAGACAAAGAGTGCTACAAATGACAGAACTTAAGTATTAGTGCGCATTAGACATTAACATGACTCAGGTGCATGTTATCTCATGATGTGCTGGGGCTGATGGGTAATGAAGTCATGACAATCTGCTAGTGAAAACAAGCTTTTATTATCATTGTCTAAGTGCAGTATGGTATATGAAATTGTCCAAAATTGCCAATGACAAGGCATTTTCTTTGATTAAATTTATTCATCTACAGTAAGTGCCTTATCCTGATCAGGGTTGCGATGTATTTTTTTCCAAATAGAAAGCATAATAAACAGAAAAGGTACACTTGCTCTAAGTCAGCTCTTTTGTTTTTGGTTCTGCCATTTGTCCCTTCGTGCAGTTTTAACATGAACTTTGATTGGATAATATTTGCTTAGTCTATTTGCTTCTAGTTTTTCTTCCAAATCAATTATTGAGAAAGTAATCTCTCTTTCAAAGTAGTCCACTCTCATATTTATTACACCTGCTATTGAATTTATGTGTTATGGATGTGTCAATGAAGTGAGTTCGAATAAATTAGCCCCAATACACAAAAAACCTAAGGAATGTTTCACCAAGTGTAATCACTTGACATAACTGACATTAATAGGCTGTTTGACAGTCTGTCCTAGAAAGAAATCAGCCCCAGCCTCTGCTTCATACCATTCTCTGTAATTTTACTTATGACCATTGGTGGTGCTGTTGTTCCTCATTTGTTAACAGCAAATAAGATGATATAAATGCCAAAAATTAAGAATACTTTTATGTATGAGGGAGGGCTTTGACCTGTTAGCCCATTTATACCATCTAAGACCTGAGTGTACACACACACACACTACCAGTCTCCTTCAACACTATTTACAACATTATTATTGCTACCACAAGTATATGAAAACCTAACCACTGACCTAGACCTCTGTGGTCTCTTACGTAGTTGCAGTCACTCAGTATGCAGCGCTGAAGCCGTAGCCAGTCTGTTCTCGGTTAAATCCTGCCTCGCATTGATCTCCCAGTGTTACTGAACCATCGTATAAGCACACAAAGCCGGAGACATAAATCAAGGACTAAGCACGACAACTTTCTCTCTCGGAAGGATGAGCGAGGGAGGACATTCTGGCTCGGATGAAGATAGAGTGGTGAAGGATTGGGTAATAAAGCAAAACAATAAAATTCTGCCTTACTAGAATGGTAATATTAACAGTGAAGCTTTGGTTTTACCCCTACACTTTCTGATCCACCATGGCACATCTTGCCACATTTTGTCAAAAGTATGCATATGATAGGTTCTCAATCGCTTCGATTTCTCCACAGCGACAGTGGTGGCTCTGTATTATGGTTCTGGGTTACTGCATGTTGCCAAGCTGCCACTGTTGGGCCCTTGAGCAAGGCCCTTAACCCTAACCTCTAAATTTAACAAGCTAGGATATGTGAAGAAAGAAAGGACATGTGATGTGAATGACATTTTTTGGTAGCGGTTACTTTCACTTTATCTAGGTGACCTGTGAAATTAGTGCCTCAGGCATGTGAGCCAATAGAAAAGTAGAAGGTGGGACTGGGGTCTCTTTGGTCTGTGAAAAACATGTAGGAGCTGCTAATTATTAAGCATCAGTCACACTGAACTTTCTTCTCTTCTGGGCAAAAAATGTTACACTTACCTTGTCTGTAAGATCATAAATGTCAAAGCAACTTGCTATTGAATTGGACAGTATCACATGATCAGTTTGTGAACATGCTACCAAAAAAGTTCTGGCTGGATCTGAGAGAGGGAAATTGAAACTTTATGCAAAAAAGATGAAATGCGCTTCTTTGTCTTTAAAAATGAATGAGTATTTCATATTTCTAAGATCGTTTCTTTGTCATTATTGTTCGATATTAAACGCATGGTCAGATATGAAGCTTACAGGACAAACAAAGGACACGTTTAACATGTCTAGCGTCTTTAACGTGGTGCTACGTGATCCACTTACAGTGTTCATTCGTCTTTAGTAACTGCCTCAGCAGGATTGTGGTGCTTCATGTTAGGCTACTAGTTTATTTATGTTTTACCACATAGAACCAAATAGTCCTGCCAGTCCACAACTTATCATCATGTATCAGTGTAGGGAACCAGTGTTGATCCATAATCAAATAAATAAATAAATAATCAGCACTAGTTGGAAAAATGGAACAAACATGGATAGAAAACAAAGTAATGCATGTAAACACATGGCAAGACTTCGCAAAGAGACAAAAGAACAAAAGGATATAAATAAATAAGCTAATTAAGGGCTCCACTCTGAACAGGTGCACACATCAGGGAAACAAACCAATGATAAGACAAGGGTGGAGACAGGGCAGAAACGAAAACAAAGGCACACTGCCATGACAAACAAAACAAACAAGAGCAGAACGGGTAGCACTGGGAAGTGGGCTGGATGCTTGAGAGGGGAATTTGTGACATATAGATTTGGAGCACTAAACAGATAGTGTCGTTGTGTTACACCCCTAATGAACATGCACTGGTATCACCAAAGGCGTTGCTTATAAATCAAAATATTTCAGAAGATTCTTAAATATCAGTTTAACCATTACATATTTTATCATTTATGCTGTTAACATGGAGACGTCCCATCTTCCTGCCTGCTTGGACCTTCTTGTTAGCAATGTTAGCACATAAATACTATTATTAAAATATGTTTGATGTTATTTCCATTACAGTACAAATCTTTTATATCAACTGCTAACATTCAGCAAGCAAGAATGAAAGCATTCGTCCCCAACTCTATGTTGTTTTCAAAGGCAAGTTAAGGTTTATCTCTAGATTACCATCTGCAACACATTTACCATTGCAGCAGTTTGAAAAAGCCATAAAATCACCATTATGGTGTGACTTGAGCAGATATGGAATTCATTAAAAAAAAAAAAAAAAGCACATTAGATTGGGGTAGTATGCATGTTTTTCTTTCCCCTCTTACTTGGTTATCTTCAGCTTTGCTCAGTAGGAAACTCATTAGCTCCTCGTGCTGGCAGAGGAAATAAAACTGGCACATTTTGTCTCCACTTCTGTGAAAATTAATTAGAGAAAGCAGACACCATTGCCGATGTGCCAGGCTGTATTCTGACAGTTTGCCTTTTTTTCTTTCCTGGTATCATTTTTTTCCCTGCCATTGTTTTCACTTTAATAACACTCCCTGCGTCCAAGGGATTGAAGTATTGATCCACTCAGATCTGTTCAAAATTCTGGATTAAATTGGCTTGTCTCTGGGTTTTGCTGGTCATGCTTTAAAAAAAAATCCTGTTTACCATGTTGTATTGAATTTAGTGTCTTGGTGGTGCATTGGTCCGTACTGTTTACCCTCCTTATCTCTAACACGTTCGCCAAGAGAAAATTACACCTGTTATCTTAGATGCTTTTTTAAAATAAATATATAATTATGTAATCATTTACAGAGAACCACATCAACCTCATAATATGGTTGATTTTATCTTCATGCTTTGTAATATACTACAGCAATATCTGTGTAATGGATGTTTGTATATATCTACGTCCCAAATCACAATCACACACTAGATTTCATCTGTTATGAGTCCCGGTTCTCCCTTTTAAGTAGAACCAAAGCAGGATGCATGGCCCGAACAAGTAATATATCTACAGAAATGATATCTTTCATTACAATATTAAATATTGATGTTATGATTCAGAAACCTTTTACTCCAGTTACTGTCTCTCGGTCCCTGCAGTCCATGCATGTTCTGCCCCAATCATTATCATCTTTTCTTTCTCTGATTGAGAGCAGAGTGGCTTATTGAACCCTGGCTAGAATACCAGAGGGAGATGATGCCCTCTTATACCAGAGGTGATTGGGAGGTGTTTTTTTTTCCCTTCAGGTGATTCAGGTCGGGAATAGGAGCGTCTCAGTGATATAAAACATTGATCAGCATTGATTTTGTGTGTCTGTGTGTACGCTGGGCTCTCCGTCTCCTTTCGCTAGCCCTCCTTCTACCCATATCTGGCCAGGCTGACAAAACAATGTTTACATCCCTGTGTCCTTGTGGGCGGCATTTTACCAGAGCAGAGAGTGGTAGGAAAATCTATATGAGAGAAAAATGGAAAGGGGGACTGAACAAGAAAAAAGGAGCTTCAAGGAGGTTCCTTCTTTGTTCAGTGACCTCAGGAGTCCTTTTGGAGATTAGAATGAAGCCTGTTGAATATAGGTGGATACAGGATACATGATGTAATGGTCATTAATAAAACTTTAATCAAAGCAAACCTTCACCAAAAAAGACAATCAATCTTGCGGTTCAGTGGATTCGTCAAACCGTAGATCCATGCATCACCACTAAGAACATTATAGGCTTTCATGACAGTTCGTATATATATATATATATATATATATATATATATGCAGGACCATTAAGTCCTGTCTCGGTCTCATCACTACATAAGGCAACTGAAGCAGTACTATCACTGTGCTAAAGTGTGAGAAAGCGAAATTGCCCTGTTGCAGTGCACTTGGCTGGCCTCACATCTCTCACAGCACACCTGAGAGGCATGGAGGCCATGGGGCTGAAAATCCCATCAAGCCATAGTTACAGGTCTACGCACAAGAAAGATGAAGCATGCTAGCTCATCAAGGGACATGGCCAAGCCCTAACACCTCTCGCTCTTTTCTCTCCTCTCTCTATACTACCAGCCACGGGAGTAAGGCATGCCCAACAAGCCAGAACCTGCTGTGTGAGGCCCCAGAGCCTGTCCCTCCGCTTGCTAAATAAAGGAGCCAACTGCCTGATTGATAGACCCTCACTAGTCTCTGCCCCTTGCATGTTTCCCACTTCACCGCCTTAAATAGGAAATCTTTGCTGGGCTGCATGGTTTTGGCGCTCGTTAAATCTGGTGTTTGATGGATGACGCCAATTTCAGCCAAACCCAGATGAGACACCTAAGCAGCCTCTCCCATCTCTGACGCTTCCTCAGGTAAATCCCTGGTACCCATGCAGACAGCAGTATTCTAAAGCAGCATCAATCACCCTAAGGCCGCAATACCACAGTGCACTGTTTCAATTATGGCCCCATGCTTAGGTATAGCACTGTCCTCATACCACATCTCTTTAAAAAAAAAAAAAAAAAAATCAGCTTATCCCAACCAGTCCTCTGGTCTTGTGTCTCCCCAGCAACAGAGTCCCGCTTATTTATCTCTTTTTTTATTCGTTTTGGGGTTATTTATAGGCAAGTCTATCATCCCCCCAAGGGCTGTACCAACCCCAGCGCTGACAGATGCCGCCATATCCCAAATAAGTAGCACGTGCCTCGCGGCGTAGCGCTCAGACAGAAAGGCATCGTCTGGAGCCCACCGAGGCCTGAGCTTTGTCAGTCTGGCGCTGTGGGAGACAGGCGGGTGAAAAAAGCTAAGCAGGTGCAAGCCCACAGTCTCTGGTGTGTCAGGTTCATTTGTTACTCAGCGAAGACAGACACACTCCGCTCAGACATGGCTCGACTCTAGCAGATGGGAGGTCACTCCAGAAAAAGCAAAATAAAAAAGGTATGGATTTGGGTGTAAATAATCAGAATCAACTAGATGACTCTGAAGAGTTCATAATTGAACCTGACTGAATTTCAGAATACTGGCTGTAGAAATGATTTTTAATTTGTATGCATCCTCTGACTTTCCAGATGTTGCTTGCAAGACTTGCCTCACTGCTGTGGCCTCACAGTTTGAGTTTGTCTAAATGCATAAAACATGACACAGTGAAGGTCGAATAGTGCTTCAAGCTGCTAAGACCCCATCACTGGTAGAAATGGTCTCTGCGATATGGTGTTGCACTGGGTCAGTCCATTAGAACAGCTGCGTCTTCATAACCGAGTGGTTCTCTGCAGCAGTTCGGACCATTAGTGAGCTCATTAATTAGCTACCACTTTAATGTCTCCTTGTGGCCATGGCTATCAATTAAAAATGGGATATAAAGTGAGATCGGATCAATGAGTCTCCCATTATGGCATCGACTTGTATAACCAGGAGACCATGTTTGACTTCAACTGGTTCCTGTCAGATGCATAAAACTAATATTCATAAAAAGCCATCTTGCAGAATTGCATGGACTATTCTTCTCCACTTTACCCATTTTAAGAGGACTGATTCCATGAAATTGATTTAAAGGGTTCATGGATGCTCCTGAGAAACGGTGCTCATCATTTAATGAGCAATTTTATTACATGGTCTTTTAGAGTAGATGGTCTTTTAGAGTATAATGTTCTTACAGTGGGTTTTGTTTCCATTACTCTTCAGTGTGATGTGACTAGATACACTGAGGTATCAATGATGAAAAGTTTGCCACCTGCTTAATGTGAATAGGGTGGTGGGTTGGTAATGCCACCTGACAGCTCAAAGGTCCCTGATTCGATCCTGAGCTTGGATTACTGTGAAGTATCATAGGTTCTCCTTGTGTCCATGTGAGTTTCCTCCAAGTTCTCCAGTGGAAACCACGGTGGTAGGCGGATTGGATACATTAAAATTGACCCTAGATGTAAATGTATGTGTGCATGGTGCCCAGGTGGACTGGACTGTATTCCCACCCAGTCTTCCTGGGATCTACTGCAACCCTGACCATGATAAAACAATTACTGATGGATTAATGAATGCATTAATCTGAATCCAGGGAGTTTCAGGCCAGGTCCTTGGGGTGCACTGAGTCTGATAAAACATCATGCTGTGAAAGCAGTTGCAGTTATTTGATCAAAACATAAAAAAACACAGTTCTCAGATGACATCATTCAGTGCCAAGAAGATGAACAATATTTTTTTTCGTATCTGGACTTGGAAAAATACACAAGGCTGTAGTTCAGTGATGAGCGGGAAAACAAAAAAAAAACATCAAAACAGATCTCTTTCTCATCCTCCCCATCTCACACTGCACTTAACCTTGTCTCTTGTCTCTGGTCTACAACAAATTGCTTCCTCCCGGTTGTGATTTCCTACTGCGCCACTCATATGAATAGCTTTAAAGGCCCAGTTGGGGATTGCAGCAACTGGCAGGGAGTTACTGATACTGCAGAATTTTTTTTATTTGTTTGTTTCAGGGCTTTTGATCAAAAATAACAAGAAAAAAAAGAAAAAAGAAAAAACATATACAAAGATGTAGTTTATTGCAACTGTAATCCAAGTACACTAAAGTATGCATGTGTGTGCTTTTAGTGAGAGCTTTCCTAACGAACTTTCCAGATGAAGGCCAAGCCTTGACATTAGAAATCAACTCTTCAATAATTGCATAAAAACTGGAATTGCACATTCTGGTAGCACTTTCTTAACACTTTTTTTAAAACCCTATTATACAAAGTACTGAGCATGAATTAATAATCTAAATTTACATCTTATTAGTATTAATTGACCACGTACCTTGAGGGTAGGGTAAGTATCAAGTGACTGCAATGATAGACTAAAATATTATTTAAAATGTTTTAAAATGAGAATGGGGGTATATAAAAAAAACCCTTAGAATATGGAACACAGTTTAACTTGTTGAAAGCTTCTTAGCTCGTTTTAGTCCCTACTTAGTCCCTAATTTTAAATTCTGTTTTAAAATATGGATCACATTTTAAAGTATTAGTGACTTTTCAGCTTTTCTTAGCTCTTAAAGCCATAACCTCCGGTCATTTGATGCTACTTAGAACCTAAAGATGTAACGTGGAGAAGTCTACTAAGATGTGAATTTCACTGACACTGGAGACTCCTTCTACAAATGTTACATCTCCTAACAGACAAACAAAACAAAACAACAACAAACTATATGTTTTTCTTTCTTAAATAATCACACATATTTTTAAATCTAGTTATTATGTTATTTGGATCATCTGCCATTCAAGTGCCTGTGAATACACTCTTACTAAAGAAACAATAACCTATTAAATTGAATGCAATAGAAAATGAATCCACGTCTATGGAAAAATTAATCCACGCCTATAGGAAATGAGTCCACGCTAATATAAAATGAATCTACACCTATAGGATATGAGTCCGTGCTTATATAATATGAGTCCACCCTTATATAAAATGAGTCCACTCCTATAGAAACTGAATCCATGCCTATAGAAAATGAGTCGACGCCTACAGGAAATGAATCCAAACCTATAGAAACTCAATCCACGCCTATAGAAACTGAATCCACGCCCATAGAAAATGAGGCCATGCTTATATAAAATGAATCTACAGCTATAGAAACTGAATCCACACCTATAGAAAATGAGTCCACGCCTATAGAAAATGAATCCACACCTATAGAAACTGAATACACGCCTATAGAAAATGAATCCACGCCCATAGAAAATGAGGCCATGCTTATATAAAATGAATCCACAGCTATAGAAACTGAATCCATGCCTATAGGAAATGAGTCCATGCCTATAGAAAATGAATCCACACCTAGAGAATATTAATCCATGCCTATAGAAAATGAATCCACGCCTTCTGATTTGATAATTCAACAGCGCTGTGGTATAATAGTGCTGTGAATAAGCCTTTTTTTAACTGTCTACTTTGAGCTTTCTTAAACAAATAACACAGCCATAATTTAAAATAAAGTGTTACTCCTATATTTTGATTAATGCAAAGCATGATCAGAATGCTTCATCATTAAAGGAGACGATAGACTGGATGCCAAAATGGCAATCTGCTTTCATTCCTGCTCACACACACTGCATTATGACAAGTGGACTTTTGGAGCTCTGTACCCACTGTGTCCTCACGGGGGAGAGCTAGTGCGTTCCCGAGAGAGCTGTCAGCAAGTAAGGGCCAGACGCACACACAGATACACACACGCACACACACACACACCTGGGATGGGGGTCTTGATTCAGCCTGGCACACACACACAACAACTGGCATTTCTCTGGTGCAGATGGGCACACAGGTGGGCATCCGGCAGCGCAGGAGGGAGAGCGGGAAGGTGGGGGGATCTGCCAGGTTTGTGTCCTCCTTGTTGCTCAGAGTATGCATTCCTCTATTTTTCCATTGATCACATCTGGGCTGAGGTCCACACTTCCAGCGTGGTCAACGTGAAGCTGCACTGCCCTCTAAAGGAAGTTCGTCTTGTTGCCTTGCTTATAGTTTCAACATTAAAGTACTCCCATGGTTCTCTATGTGGAGTCCAGGGGGTTGCTGATTGTATTGTTTTGGTGCAGATTACTGTAAACTAATATCAATATTGTTATGGTTATTATTTCTCATAGTCTGGATAGCCGCTTGAAATGAAAGGGGTGAATCTAAAACTCAAAAAATGAAAAAAAAACACACACACAAGTCTGAATAATACTTTTTTTAACTTTATCTAAATGTAATTTTTAACCCTTTCATTCTTAAATTATTTAAAAAGATATCCAGCTTTTTTCACGGTTTTGTCAAGTGAATTTTGACTTTTTCTAAATATCACTTACACGCACCAGCCACTTTGAAAGGACCCCCTGTGCACCTTTTCATTCATGCAGTTATCTAATCAGCCAATCATGTAGCACAGCACAGTGCATAAACTCATGCAGATACAAATCAAGAGCTTCACATCCAAAATCACAATGTGGATAAAAAAAAACAGTGATCTTGGTGACTGTGACTGTGGCAATGTTGTTGATGCCAGATGGGCTAGTTCGAGTATTTCAGAAATTGCCGATCTCCTGTTTTGTTTTTTTTTACACACACAACAGTCTCTAGACTGTCCCTAATTTAAAATTCTGTTTTAAAATATGGATCACATATTAAAGTATTAGTGACTTTTCAGCTTTTCTTAGCTCTTAAAGCCATAACCTCTGGTCACTTGATGCTACTTAGAAACTAAAGATGTAATGGAGATTTTACACAGAAAGGTGTGAAAAAAAGAATTCTTTATGCCGCAGTTCTGCATGTGGAAAAACCTTGTTGATGGGAGAGAGCAGAGGAGAATAGCCAGGCTGGTTTGAGCTGAAAAGAAGGCTATGATAATTCAAATAACCACTTTTTACAACCGTGATGAGCAGAAAAGCATAACACGTTGAACCTTGAGGCAGATGGGCGACAACAGCAGAAGACTACATGGGGTTCCACTCCTCTCAGCCAAGACCAGGAGTCAGTTTACAGCTGAAGCTAAGCTTTTTTTTAAGTAAATGGAGTGTGCATTTGTAGGAATATACATGAATATAAAAGGATAAAGCATTATACCTGAAATTTAAAAAAATTCTTCCATCATCCATAACAGGCAAATTAATATAAATCATTATAAATCATTTAAATTACAGCGAGAATTCGAGAATTCAGCAGCGCTGTTTTATGGCATGCATTTAAAACTTTGTAAAGTCACAAACTGTCCACAGCAGAGGAGAAGAGAAGTGCACACATCTGCTCGCTCTCGTTAAACAGATTCGTCTAATTCAAGCATAATCTGTAAGCCGTCATTTCAAACATGATTAGAAAGCCGTCTGTTACCCCGGTCTTTCAATAATACACAATATCATTGCAGGGCAGCAAAGCTACAAATAGCATTGATTTCTTAGCAATGGAATTCAGACAGCTAATCGATGAATGTGTGTGTCTTCCGTGTGGGCTGTGAGGACGGATCAATGCCAAGGGGAGATGTCATTGACAGGCAAAGTAAACCCACTCCTTGGCACATTTAGTGACCTGCTTACCATGAAACGTTTAAAAGAAAGCAGAGACAACACAGATGCTGCAAGTGTACCTGCAATCAAAATGCAATCGCAAGACAGGAATTAAACTAACTAGCGTAAATACGGCTAACAAGCACAGCGCTGGCCCTTTGTCCAGGAGGCGTGTTTTGTAATTGTTCAATGTGAGGTGTGGACATTTTGCTCGCAATCCTGCCTCGCTCTTTGCCCTGTCCCCCCCTCCATCCACGGCTGCCCCTCCTCTGACCCAAACTCAACTAAATGATTTATTGATCCAGAGCTAACCTCCATATAACCTGTAAATTACTTCAGCCCTGTGGCATTATCCAGCAGTGATGAGCAGGGCCTGAAAAAAACCCCGAAGACGCTGCTCACAGGAGACTTAATTCAATGCCGGACCAAAGGCCGATTCAAACTTTGATCAAGCTTAACCTCTTTTGCAATAATTACTATTCCTGTCAGGGGCCAGAGAAGGTTGGAGGTTCAATGAGTCCAGGGACCCGTAACCGAGCGTGAGCCGAAGGCTTTGTCTGAAGTTAGCTGAGAGTTGCTGCGTAATCTTTGGACAAAATGACACACTGTGAGAAGTTCGCCATTTCACTCTGCTCTGAGAGTCTCCAAAGAGCTATACAACTTTTACTACACTCCTATCGCTATAGTTGCTAAAAAAAAAAAAAAAAAGAGAGAGAGAGAGAGAGAGAGAGAGAGAGAGAATTCAGGCAAATTTCCAAGTTCTGTTGGTGGGTCCAGACCCTTGTAACAACACACCTCACATTTTAGTTTCACCAAAGTTACTGAATATTTTTTAATTCTCTAATCAAAAAGTGAATAATTTTCTATAACAGCAGCAGTAGTTCCAGCATAAAGATAAAAATTTGTTATTTATTTGTTATTTGTTTAGAATTTATGGAAGGAGTCTCCAGTGTCAGCACTTCGTAACAGTCAGTAAGTTTTCCACCGTGGGAAGTCTTCAGGACAGAGGACTTTTTAGGCTTTTTTTTTTTTTAGTCTTATTAATGTTAAGAAAGAGAAACAAGACCAGTTGGTGAGGGAACAACTCTTTATATTTGCTATACTTGTCTTACAGATGTTCCATAACATTAAATGTAACTACAGGGTGTCCCAAAAGACTCCATACGTAGGGGACTGTGTATGCCAGCACCACGTCAGTTGTGTGTTTGTCAGTGGATGTTCGTGGACGTCCACTTCTCGGTTGGTCCACACCACTTCCAGTCGTTTTGAATTTGTTAATAAGTTTATATACAACAGTGTCGCGTGTGATGTGCTCGCCATGTTTCCTGTTAAAGTCCATCGCAACCTTGCGACATCTTCCTGATCCAGCCATGAGAATGATTTCAATACGTTCTTCTTTTGTCAAAGGCATTCTTAAAGACTAACTGAAAAAATATATAATATAACCTAAATATGAAAATTTTTTAAAGATATTTTGCTAAAAGTGTTCATTCCCCCTATGTATGAAGACTTTTGGGACACCATGTGTTATTATATTATGTTACTATTATAAAACGGTCAAGAAGCTTGACGTGTCATTTATTAATAAATTACAAACTGTAATCCTTTACAAAATCACTGTGGTATAAGAGAAATAAAACTCCGGGACATGCTGTTATAGGAAAGTACCCCAATTTAGGGTGCTAATTACAATTTTTATCACGCCACCCTGGCATGAATTATTTTCCCATCATGTTTAATTCCTTACTTAATATTATGCTTCAAGATAATTTTCTGAATAATATTCAAGGAGTTTACGGAGGTACAGTATACACTGTTGGGATGTGTTAATATTTATATAATATTCAGTAATATAATAAAGTTATCATCACTGCTAGTCCCGTCACCTTTATGAGGCCTTGGATGATGATTTTTATTAACACACATAATTGTGATTAACGACTTAATTGTCCTTTCTGTTGACTTTACACCACTTTTATAATTAAAGCCTCCTCATGAGGAACAGGCAATTATCAGTGTCTAACTTGTAAGGAAATGACATTTTTGTTTGCCTTTTAGGTGGCAAAAGAACAGAAAACACAGCACAAACATAAACTTTAACTTTTTTATAGTGTATGCTATAAAATGCCATGACACATGATGAGCACTGTAATCAAATTTCTGTGGTGTAAGAGGAATAAAACACTTCGGGACATACAGTTATGGGAAAATAATCAAGTTCGGAGTGTTAACAGTGTCTCTGTTTCACATCGGGCCACATCACACCAACCCAACATTGATTAATTTCCCTTTAACAGCACTCTGTTAAGTGTATTATGCCTTACATAATCATTTAGACAAGCATCTCACACAAGTTCTCAATAATCATGTCCTTTATTGTCCACCAAGCAGACACATAGTGGTTAAACGGAACAGAAGTCAGTGCTGGGAAACTGAACCGCATGAAACACTGGTTCTTCAATCCTTCTGAACCGTTAAAACATGAAATCATCATAGAGACAACGAGGGGCACGTGGTATACAACAATATTCAACTCTCACACTTCGAAATATGTTCACTCTGTGTGCAGGAGTTGGGTTTTTTTTTGTTTTTTGCTTTAGGTAGCAGTGCATGCACCATTCTAGCTACAAAAATGAAAAAAAAAAAAAAAAGTAATAATCATTGGCACGTGCCTATAGCAAGGGTGGCTCAGATTTGATTAAAAGCAACCTTATACTGCATTTTGAAGAGGTCAAAACTGTTACCAGCTTAATAAAAAGAGCTTATCATTCTATATTAATGTAAATACAGGTGTCAGGAATAGCGATAAAGATAAACAAGCAAGCAGGAGAACTTCTTCTGGCCTGGATAATCAAGAAAAGGTACACACTGCCTCCCAGTGGTGAGAAACACTTTCTCAAGCTGAGAGATACACTGCAGTCGAGCTGTTGCAGAAATCGGCACATGTAAGTTACACTGCAGTTAGATTTCCAGCCACTAAAATTTCTAATATGTTTTTCAAATAAGCATCAGCCCTAACTGTGGTGTTTTTATAATTATCGAGACAGGGAGCGCGTGCATGCAAGAGATAGAGAGAGAGAGGGAGAGAGCAAGACTGGTTTTTCTCTGCTAACTTTCCTGAGCATCAGCATTTTACAATCAATGTTCCGGGAACTTAATAGGGGCAAGGTGTCATGTCAATGTGAACAAGATAAGCACGATACAGAGTGTGTAAACAGTGTGTTTGCTTCGCTGGAGCTTCGCTGCTTCTTTGTTTTGCAACTCAGAAACCTGGATCCATTTCTAAAACCTGCATGATCAGCATAATCTCTGTTTATCTACCATGCATGTATCTAGTGAGAAACTGCAAATGTGAAGCACTATGTCCTGTACATATCATATCATAATTTATCAACACATATTGGTGCAAGGAAAATGGATTTTCCCAAAGTGAAATTAAGCTGCACTACACTGAAATGATACCATGCACCCAATATAATCCTGTTTTAATATACAGAGACTCCAAGTCCACTCACACACACACACACACACACACACACACACACATGAACACATATTTTGGCGCATATCGCTTAGTCTTACACTGTATGTAAACACGGAGAACTCATCCCTTATATAGTGGCTCACAGAAGCAACCCTACAGCAGTCTTCAGGAATATTTATTCAAGTGTATTTAATTTAAAAAGAAGGTGGGTTTGCAGTTGTGTGAGAAATGCTAAAAAATAAGCTGTGAAGTTAGCAGAGGACAGGCAGTGCGTGTTGGAAGAGCACATGAAAAAACAACAACAACAAGAAAGAAGATATTACTGCACAGCAAAATACAATCTGATGAAGATTAACTGAGTAAGCAAGACTAAGTGACTGCAAAAAGCTTATAGAACAGAAAAACCCTACAAAAACTACAACCATTTAACACTGCATACAACCTTCATGTACAACATGAATATGAAATATAAATATGGCAGGAGAAATAAGACTGGATTGTGTTAAATATTTGGCAATGTCATGGCAGCTTATTCTATTTCTCAATCAGGGATGCATCCTGGTTCGATATTGTGCTCATTTTCTATTTCACGTGAAATTATGTAACGTAAGCTTAGTGTACGTTGCTGTGTTATAAAATGAACAGACAACACAAATGACAGCATAAACAAGAAATAAAACTTGAGGAGTTCATTGCTAGCAGCAACCAACACTCTAGAAAATGCTAGCTAGGTGAGAACGCTAGGTGAGTGAAAAAAAAAACAAAAAAAAACAACAGCTCTTACCCAGGATGTTGTTCTTGGTGATACTGGTTATTGACAATGAGGGATTTCGACGCAATGAAAACAAAACAACAACAACAACAACAAAAAGACGTACTTTACTTACAACTGTAGAGAAGCGCTTTTCTGAAATGACTCTACCCAATCCAATAACTAATGTAGCTAGCTAAAATTAACTAGCTACCTTTATAACGAAAGAGCTTAGTAGCCTACATGCATGAACACACACACTTGTGCACTTTTCATCACCAATATTTAAACCAAAGAAACATAAACAGAGCTAAATAAAATGTCACATGACTAATCATCCCTGACAAGTGCGAACAAACATTCCCAAAAAAACCCGAAACAAAACAAAACAACAAAAAAAACGATGCATCCCTAGTCTCAATGCTGGAAAATATTATTAAGAAAGATAATTAATGCTTAAAGCTATGGTACGATATTGAACCTATACCGAATAAACATGTGCTACACTAGTAATGTTTAGGATGCATTCTGAAAATAGAGCTAGAAATAGTATACAGCTTTATAACAAAAATACATATTTTCTCCCATGTTCAAAAGTGTGTGCTTATAAGACACCACGAATTCTATAACTGCTTCTTAAATTGGCATAACCTTGCGGACATGCTTATATCTGCAATAACTTAGCTTTGACCAAAATTTCGAGCACATATAAATATGCATTAAATACCATACGATCTGGAGGAGTACATGCTTGTGGTATGTATCACTTTAACAGTGCCTTAAGATAAGGACACATTTATTTTCACAGTAAATCAATGCATTCCCTTTCATTAAAGCTATTACTATTACTATTACTAAGTTACTGTACTAACTTTAGACTTACATGTACTCAAATATACAAAACAATCTGAGCTTATTCAATAGTTGGCAAGTATTCATTGCAGACAAGTGTTAATTATTGCCACCAACCTGTCATAATGGTGCATCCCAGGTATACCATTCAAAGTGTGCTTTAGCTAGCATTTGGTTTAGTCTTGAAGCTTGCGAACCTGGCGTGTTATATGTACATTCAAATAGGCACATGAGTAGGTATGGGGGGACATAATGGTGCAGCGGTTCGATCCTGAGCTCAGGTTTTTGACTGTGCAGAGTTTTGCATGTTCTCCCCATAGGTTCCCTCTGGGATCTCTGGCATCCTCCCACCTCCCAAATACATGCCATTAGGTTTACTAGATATGCTAAATTGCCCCTGAATGAGTATGCGAATGTGTGTGCACTGTGTGACTGCCAACCTGTTCAGGGTGTATTCCCCAGTATACCTGGGAAAGGCTCTCAATGAACTGCAAACCCTGACCAGGATAAAGCAGTTGAAAACATGAGTGGGTATGAGCATTGTGTGCAAATCTAACTTCTGTAACTGCACAGGCAAAACGGAACACAAATTATTATATTATTGGCTAAAACTGCACAGTAAATGTTTGCTTCTATACCAAAAGTGTGTTGTCTTAATGCATCAAGCTTTAGTTGTTTTAAATTAAACACAAAACAGCCCTTAATATGCAATTATGTCAAGCATATAATGCTCATCCCCTGAAAAAAAAAGTAACAATTGTAATAGCATCACTGAACCCAAAGAAAATATGCAATCTCATCGAGATCCACAGCGTAATCTGTGAGATGCATAGGTTCTTTATTATCATAGCGCTCGCCCTTGTAGCTCCTCCAGTGGCCAGCCGGGAGGTAGATATCCCGTTCCTGCTTGCCAGGTTCCAGCACTGGTGCCACCATCAGGTCATCTCCTATGAGAAACTGTGAGTCCACTCTGTAGGCAGTTTCATCACCAGTGGCTATCCACCACAAAGGACGGATGATGGGGTCACCGGTATTTAGCACCTCCCCTGCCAGCTCCAGAACTCTGGGGGCCACCAATGTCTCATGGAGTGCTGTGAAGCGCCGGGCGATGGCTACCACCTCATCGTCATACTCCCATGGTGGGATGGAGAACTGCATGGCCGGCATGAAGGCAGAAAGCTCCAGCCAACGTATGTAAAGCTCACGGTCAGGGAGTTTACCATTCCCATACGTTCGGTTGGCGTATGCATTGCCTCCAATCATGTCAGGCAGGATAAATTGGTAGCCGAGGATGCTGATGGTGAGGACAGTTGGGATGATGGACTTGAGACCAAGCTCGTAGCCCCAAACTGAATCACGATCAATGAGGCGGAAGAAGCAGGAGATGTTCTGTGAGCCATAGCCTGAACGCAGCTCTGCTCGTTCGTTGAATGGCAGGGCCATCTCTGTGTACCGGCGCGTGAATGTGCTAGGATCCGGAAGATGGACCTGTGTCCGGAAGCGCCAGGGCAGGAAGTTTGTTTCACCAGCATCCAACTTGAAGGATGACACACCGTATTTAGAACGCAATGCTCGCAGATGGGAGGTGAACCAGTTGCGAGCATCTGGGTTAGTAAAGTCCAGAATGCCACCAATGCCATTCCACCACCGCACCAAAGCAGGAAGTTGCCCAGTGGGCTCCATCACGAAAAGACCTTTCTGGACGCACAGGCCAAAGTTGGATGATTCATAGTTCACAAAGGGATGTGTCCATAATGACAACAGAAAGCCATCAGCCTTTAACTTTTGGAACATGCCAGACGCGTTGGGAAACTTTTCAGGATCAAATTCAAACTCACCATACCGGCTGGTATACCGGTCATCCAATTCAATTTGACTACAGTTAAAGCCATGTTTTCGTATGTTTTCTGCATAGGTTAAAAGTCTCTCCTGGTTAATGTCAGTTTTGTGTAAAGCCCAGGTGGACCATATAGGATATCGGAACATTGCTTCTAAGGGTACCTTGTTGGGCTTGGGGAAGTACCTGCGGACCATGACCTTGTGGATGGAGGTCACATCAGGGCCCACGCACACACGGTAGCTAAGCTCAGCATATGGTGGCATCCCAGGAAGGGGCTTATAAGGACTGTCCTGATATCGTGCCTCAAAGTACAATGACTTCTCGGTGTCATTCCAGCCCAAGTGAAAGGGCACTGAATCATTGATCTTGATGGCCGTGGCATTGGACGAGAGCCAGTAGCGTTCCAAAATACCACCAAAGTCATTGCGGTTTGAATAAACGTCACTGGTGACAAAGGGCTTTGGCGCTTGCTGACCCGAGATGGCAATGGGCCAGTGCTGGATAGCAGATTCGGAACCACCGTACCAGTGAGAGCCATTGTAAGACATGGAGTGCATTACAGGTCTGTCCGACTCCAGCTCCTCCCACCGCACACGGTAGCACATTACAGTCTCCTTGGGCTTCACAGTCATTATGAAGAAATTCACTTTGCCAGCATAGGAGCGTGAGCACCGCAGAATCACATCCTCCTTAGAACATGAGTCCAAATCAAGGGTTCCAGATCTGAAATTTATATGCACCAACATTTACTTTCTTATTCATTTCTTTTATCAGTGTTTAAGGCCAACATATTTTATTTCAGTTACTTTAAGGATGTATGGGCCATCAAAGAATAAGTAAAAATACACCTGATTTGTAAAAAAAACTGCTGTGAAGTTAATAAAATATATTGAGTATGCATGCTTTATCATTACCACCCACCTGAAAGCCATCTTGAACACAATCCCCCCAGCTTGGTTGCGGATGAGGAAGCCATCCTTATTAAGGTCCAATAACTCTGTCTTTAAGAGATCAGCTTTGCGGAGGGAGGCGATATAGTAACACCACGCTGTTACAGCAGCAATAACCAGGACCAGACCCAGAACTCCAGCACCTACTAGTGGACGACTCTCCTTATTTATTTTTTTAAGGGGCACCCCTTCCGTGATAGTGCCCCCAGCTCCTCCAGGTACAACTTGGTACATTGTGTTTCTTCTTTTTTCTTCACAAGTGTGAAGGTCTACTGGTGGCTATAAATTCTCTTGGACACTAAACAACTAGGACAGCACTTTCATTTGTAACATGTTTGTGTCACATTACATTTAAAGTTCCCAGAGTGGTTAGAGATCGCTCAAGGCATGTAATCTTGAGCAATGTTTTCTTTGCTCAGTATTCTTCTTTGCTTCTGTCATTATCCTTTTACAAATCTGTGAAAGAAAAGCAAAACGTCAGGATTTACTTCTACCCCTTACAATAACATATATTAAGAATTACTGTGATTTATTAACTGAAAGTCGAGTAACACTTTATTATTGTATTTATGTCTTCCATTGCGTTGCAGATTTTAGTTCAAATACGCCAAACCACTTCCCTATCTCGGTTAAAGCCAAGAAGAGGCACATAATGAACCTTCCACTCAGAGCCAAGTTCTTTAAATGTGTCAGTGTGTGAATTGTTGAAAAGGTACAAAGTGATTAGGATACAACGTGAATAGCCCTTGGCAAATCTTGGTCCTGGACAAGCAGGTCCTTTTACAAGACTTAGACTATATAAAAGAGAACAGGCCAGTCCTCTGTGCTCCTTTTAAAACTGTCCAATAGCTGATTAATGATGAATTAATATTCAAGGAGTTAAAAACCCAATCTGTACCAAGTAAACCCGATTCCTGCTTAAGAATTTTGGTTCTGAGTTTAAAATGGTGTTATTAATAGATGCAGTAAATAGTAAATTGGTGTTAACATATAAACAGGCTATTGCACTTAAAAGTAGACCTAACACGTTTTTTGTCTTTCACAAAGAATTTCACAAATGGGCTACTTGCACAAACACTTCCTAATTATAACCATATAAGGAACCATAAAACCATAAAACGGCACTTCTGCTTCCGGCTCATCCATCCTCTATGATGACTCTATGATGGCGCTATTTTAAGCCCGGTGTTTGCAGGAGCTCCTAAAAATATATCTAAGAACACCTGCAAAGCTCCTTTTAGTAAGCTGGTGAAAGGCGTCAGATTGTATGCTTCCTCATACATAAACAACTATGAAGGTAAGAAAATACCTATTAACACGACTTAGATGTTAGATGTTGTTTAACATTGTTGTTAGCTGTTGCGCTGCAATGCCCATTTCCTGCATTCATGCAAATACAGTGTAGCTATAAGGCAAGTGGCGTCTCTTGGTATATATGTTTATACAACTTTATGCACACTGAATTACAATGAAATAAAATTGTAATGCCCACAACAGCACACTCCTGAAAACAATATACAGTGCAACATTTCTAAAAGAAATGTCATTAAAACATGGTGCTCATAACATGTCTCAGTGCTCAGTGCTCGCAGAACTGAAGTGCTCTCATGTGCGACAGCTTCTCTCCACAGTTTATTCACTGCTTCATACTTGCAAATACATTTGTGTACACACAATTCACTGCACCTTGCTCTCATTTTAATAACCACGCTCGCTGGCACTGCTCTGAGTGCTCAGGTTGGCTGCCCTCACACTCTCTATTAAAGATACTGTTTCAATGGCATAAGATGTTTTTGGCAGACTTTACTTTTTTGTCCCTACAGGTTTAATTTTTTAAAATAATTTAGGTTCAAGTTGCTAAATTATATAGTCTAAATTTTGAGCATATAATTGTTTATTTTATCCTTGGTATAATTATGTCAATTTTTATTAGTCTGTTATACAGAAAATAATATATTAATTTGGGGGAATGTGAGGGAATAAAAATAAATGTTGTGTAAATAACTTTGTGTGTTTAGTGTGTCATTCATGTGAATGCAGTCAAAAATTATGGAGTAATTGCAGTCCGGCAAAACTAGTGCCTTGTAGTCTTGTTTACATACATTAAAAACTAAAATAAAAATAAATTACGATTCTAAATGTGGACCAAACTAATGTAAAAGGATTTGTTGTTGAATTAGATATAAACGGAATTCTTATGACTGTAATATTCAGTCTCATTACTGAAACGTGGGCAAATACTTTAATGATTTAGACATTCAGGAAGTTTTTATCTGAACATTTTCTAGAAAACGTTTATGACGGTATGGAAAATGGAGAAAATAAGTCTCCTTAATAAAACTTACTATAATAACAGACCTAACTGCTTATGTTACATTATAACATGCTTACGTCATGTGAAGTCTGATATGAATGAAATCACTATTTCGTGCCTAACGACAATGTTTTCGACTGTAAACAATAATGTTTTACCTGGACAGGCTCAGTGTTATCTTTCAGAGCTGGGGGTCTGTATACCGTATATGACCATTATATCATTATATTTTAGCAAATACGATTTCCAAAAATATATGATTCAATGTGTGATTTAAAATCACCTGTTGAGCATCTAAATATGGAAAAAAAAAAAAGAGACAACAGAATTTAGCAACAAAGTCTTAAAATAAAGTGATGATGTATTTCTTGTTACATATTATGAAATTTTTCAATGGAAAATATGCAAAACTGATATTTGGTATTGGTAAAAATGAACTTTTTTTTGCCTATGTGGACAGAAGACCAAACATTGATCTGAGAAAAATGAAGTGCAGGGTTTAATATCTGATGCAAACTGTAATACACACACAATTGCACTATTTGTCCATACAGTACACAGTTATAGAAGAGATTTATTTATAATCGCACTATCCATTAGCACCCAGATGAGGACGGGTTCCCTTTTGAGTCTGGTTCCTCTCAAGGTTTCCTCGTCATATTGTCTCAGGGAGTTTTTCCTTGCCACTGTCGCCTCTGGTTTACTCATTAGGGATACATTTCTAAATTTAAAATTTATTTAGGTTTAATTTACTTTGCATCTATTTATTCCTGGAAAGCTGCTTTGTATCAATGTCCATTGTTAAAAGCGCTATATAAATAAAATTGAATTGAATTGAATTAATGCTTATTTTAAAGACAATATTTCCCAGCATTATATCAGTCCCTGAAAACCTGTTCAGATGTGTTTGGTGCACAGCCCTGGGCGAAAGCTGGCTGCATACCTGCATGTTGACAGAAGCACTAAAATAAGCTCAGCCTGCAGTGAATGTAATGTGCATGTGAAAGTAAGCAGGTTAGGAAAGCTGGCTGATTTTACTGCAGTGACTCTGCAGGCTGCTTTAGAGAACTCCATGAAGGAAAGGAGGATCTGTAAACACCAGCCTTTCAAACAGTCACTTATTATTTACTCCTCTAAAGGACATTTCAAGAGGAAAGAGGACAACACAGAGGCTAGAAACATACAATCAGGGTGTATATCATTCCCCAGAAACAGCAGCAAGCCTGAGGATTGGAGCTCCTGGCCAGCTCATGTTCACAGCACTAACCTTCCTCCAGGACCGTTACTCAACGCAAGACCACGCAGGAAACCACGCAGAGTCCCGCACGAGGTGAATGTCCAGCTGGAGTCAGGACGTGGAGCTACACTCTGCCTACAGATTATATTATTATTACATCACACATGTCAAAAGTATTATTTTCATTAAAACTACCTACCGACACGCGCGCTGTGAACTTCCTAAGTTCACTTCCTAAACGTCCAACCGCTGCTCAGGGAGGGAAAAAAACAAAAAAAAAAAAAAAAAAGAAGGACGAGCAGTTGTTTAGAGAGGTGGGCGGGGCTTAACGTCAGAGCGGCGCGAGGAGCCTTCAGTTTCAGGAAGTCTTCTCTCTGTAGTACGCTGGGAAATGTAGTTTTCAGAGAGAGCAGCGTCATGAAGTAATTTTTTTTTTTTGGTTTATTTATTTATTTAGTCAACTATCTATCTATCTATCTATCTATCTATCTATGTGTCTTACTGGAAAAAGTCCCTGGAAAAAGTTTGAGACCTTATTTATTTACTACTTATTTAACCATTTATGCATTGTTATTATTATTATTATTATTATTATTGTTATTTGTTTGTTTGTTTGTTTGTTAAATATCCATGGGGATGTACCAGTGATGTTACTGAGATGGAGATCATAAACAAAAACTAACTGTTATAGTTAAATAACATATTTAATGATCATAAGATCTATCTATCTATCTATCTATCTATCTATCTACTACTTATTTGGTCATTTATGCATTAGTAGTAGTAGTAGTAGTAGTAGAGCAGTAGTAGTTGGAGTTACAGTTGTTGTTGTTTGTTTGTCGAATATCGGTGGGGATGGACCAGTGATGTTACTAAGATGAAGATCATGAACAACCACTAACTGTTATAATTAAATAACAGATTTAAGATCATAAGATCTATCTATCTACCTGTCTATCTAAGAATTTCAGATTCTGACATTTTCAGAGCATCACACAGTAGTTTATTTATTTGTTTGTTTGTTTATTATTTATTTAATTTGTGACCCTTTCATTTGTCATGATGTTACAGCACTAGAGATCACGAACCACCACTAACTAGTTAAATTATAGATTAAATGCTCATGAGATCTATCTATCTATCTACCTATCTATCTATCTATCTATCTATAAATGAGAATTAATGAGTAAAAGCAGGCTGACAATCCACTTTACGTCCACTTTAAAATGAAATGACCATTGAACTCAGGACGGATGATGTAATATCCTGCTTGAAATTTAGGGATTTAAAATGAACTCATCTCTGCCAGTTCGATGCATGAAATGTTCATTATTCCCATAAAAAGCATGACAATCCTCCATAAACTGTTGCAAAATTGTAGAAATCGCACCAAAGACTGAACGATTTAGCATGATTAGGCAAACTTGAATCTTGATATCAGAAGTTGTTATGTAAATTACATCATTATCAATGATTATTACAGTGTTATAGCCAGCAAAATCTTTGCTGAATGGGGAAGTACAGTGAGCTTTGTGATTGCTGATCCTTAGTTGTTGGCTGTGGTTTGGGAAGCCATCCAGCAGGGGGCAGTGTACACACTTCAACAGAGAGAGAGAGAGAGAGAGAGAGAGAGAGAGAGAGCATGCAATATTTTGGCTGTTCTATAATTTTTTACAGTTATTAATATCATATTATACAGTTATAAATATAAACTATTTGATAATGGAGGGTTGTCATATCCACTATGATGTTTTTAGAAATGTAAAAGATGTAAATCACCTCTGTACCACTCCACTGTTATAATATAATCCATATATTTTATTACTATATTTTAACAGTAATATTTTTACTCCATTAAATTTTGCTCATAACACTCCCAAGCCAACATTGTTGATGGTACCAGAGCATGTGTCAGTCATTTTGAAGTTTTTTCTTTTTTTTTTTTTTTTTTTTTAAACTTTAAAAAATATGTGTAACAAACCTTATTATATCTTTCTTTCATTTTTTTTTTTTTTTTACTAAGACATACTATAAATTCAAGACCTAAAACTATACACAGTATAAATACACATATACAATTTCTGTCATTTCGGGCTTCAAAGTTTTTTGTTTTGATTTGTTTTTAATGCGAGTCTTACAATATTAATTACACAATGCAAATATTTTTCAGCTGTCCTATTTTACCCCATTTTACTTCTACTTCATGGTTACTAACTCCAGTTACTTTTGTTATATGACTGATTTATTTATTTTTTAATTATTTGAATTTGCATGCTATTTTCTTTTCGTAATAAAACCATCTAAAAATTGTGATGTTTAATAAGAATTTATGCCTGAAAAGCCTAATGAAAAAAAGAAAAATAAATGTCTCAGTTATTTCAAACACTACATCAGAAGCGTGAAGCGTGTTTCTATGTGCAATGGTCGCTAGGAAAAAAAAAAAAAAGTGGATGTATATATGCAGTCAGTAAAAACAATGGCCTGGATCCACATCCTGTCTGTGGTGTATTCAGCAGCAGGAAGTCTTGGGTACCAATAGGGCAAAGGAAATGAGAAACCTTAGCTTAGCCAAGTTGGCACCTGATCGTCCCAAACAGTGTCCCAGTGTGGTTTCACTTGTTTTGCCCACATGATGAGAGGATTAAAGCAGCTGTGGGTAACTGGAGCCTGTTTAAGTTAAGCCAAGCAGGATGGAGCCTAATGTGCCGCTTTTGTACTGAGGGCCAACACTTATAAATAATGGGCTAAACTATAATTAACTATCATTTAGTCCGGTAAATAAAGAAAGCTCGTCTACGCTGGACCTTGTATTATCGAATACTTCATTTTTCACACGTGAATCAATTCATATACACTTCTGTAGATGTTACTGAAAGCATAAAATATGAGGATGAGTCGACTGAAATCCTTAATGTTTTTATTTCGCTTTGTTTATTGCAAATAGGTCTCACAAAAGTGTATCATTTTTCCATCATACCGTAATCTCCATTTCATTTAATGCAAGTCTTCCTGCACTTAACAAATGACCGGATTCTTCTAGAGAATGAAATTTGATTCCGTTCTGATTTGACACTTTAAAGTGTTTCATTCCACTTACCCATGTATAAAGTGTGAAAGAGAGCTACACATACATACATACATCTCCAGATGAAAAGAAATGGCTTAGTTTTATATCTACTAAAGAACTACAGGTAAATTAAACCTGTACTTTCAAGTTTCATTCAAACCAGACAAGATTCATACACGATTCCATGTTTATTTGTTGATCTTGGGCTTCCAATGACTATTTGGTGTCTTCTCTTTGGCTGGGATGAAAACTTGTAGTCACACTGTCCCTAGCCAGTCAAAAATGTACAATCAAACTGTATTAACTGCAATTCTGTTAAAAAGAAGACTGCAGAATTAAGTGTATTTTTTTATCATGATTATGATTTTTGGATTTAGCAGCTAATTAAATGTAATCAACTGCACTAATGATGAGCTTGTGGATCTGGAGCCTATCCCGGGAACACCAAGAGGGCGTGAGGTGGGAATACACGCACACACACACACACACACACACTTTCACACACTCATTCACACCTAGCATAGTTAATTTACCTACTGGCATGTTTTTGGGGATGTGGGAGGAAACCTACTGCTCTAAAATGTTTAAATAAAATGGTTTTTAACCATAAAACTGATTAAACTACAAGCTGTCCGTTCATATGTTTTAACTGTTCATATGGCTGCATATTGTAGTGGCATGTATATTTATTTATTTATAGTCAAGTACCAGAATATAACCTCCTTGTGCTAGCATTTAGCAGTTAATGTGACAAATGCTACACTCAAATAGGTTCATGTTCACTGTAAATGGTCCAAAGTTGTGGTATTCACTTCTTCGAAAGTAAAAAAGCTTTATAGCTTGTGAGAGAATCATGTTTCCCAATATGATCCCACTGAATCTGGCTTGCAGTCGAAGTTTAATTACAGTTTAATTATTAATTTTGGGTTGTGTGGAGTCTTTTCTCTGTAATTTCTCAAAACATCTGTGGAAAATGTTCATATCCCTAACAACGTCCTCTCATTTTCACTGTCATTTGCCTTTACAAAGAGCCTCTGTTTAGAGGATTTAACTTCTATGTGCTAGCACCATGCTAGCTGGCTTAACTGTAAGGTAGTTTATGCTTGGCGTCCATCTTTCCTAGCTGCTTAGCAAACAATTTTCTCACACTGGCGTATTGTATGTTCATCTATCAATGTCAATGATCTGCACGTTTGAAAGAATGTAGAATTGTAATGCACAATGAGAATACATTAAAGATCATTATATAATATTTTCGGCATTGGCAGAATAAGTGTTGTAAATAATTGTTATGATCATCGTAGCCATTATTAAGCATTATTAAGCATTACAACCATCTCCTCATTGATAGATGAAATAAATGCAACAATATTAGCTACAAGGACCGTTCTTTATTTATAAAAGTACACAAACATGTGAAATACAGTACAACACAACATAAGTGGCAATGTTCTGTAGGACCGTTTAACACTCCTTATTTTCTCAAACAGTTTTCTTAACCTGTCTTTAACACACGCTTCAGCACTGGTCTCATTGCTGTTTGTTTTTCATGACGGCTTTGAGTCTTGCATAGACATTTCCAAAGTTCTGCAAACAAAGAACGATGCTTTTTAATGTTCATGAAATGATCACATGTAGTGTATATATGTTTCAGGCTTATCACGAACTGTGGAACAAACCTGGATTGCATAGTATACTAATCCTAAATAACCCGCAATACAGCCACCCAGGAAGAGATCAAACGCAGCCGGTTTCACCCTAATGGAGGAAATTTAGATCATTTTTCACACTTAGGTTTTCTCATTGGAAGTGGTAACAGATAAGACTTATACAAATCTAACCTGTACATCATCATTGGCTGCTTCATTTGATCGAAGAACGTAATGTCAGAATCCCTGACAAAGAAAAGTTTGGAAAAAAAAATTGAATGCATTAATTCACATATTAATACACATAATACATCTTTCACTATGCTTTTAATCACATTTCCCATGTTTCGGTAACTGAATAGGTGAAAAAATGGTATCTAATGTACCATAATAACGTAAGGTGAGCTAGGTAGCTAGTTAAGTGCAATAATACACACTAGTGATGTAACCAAAATCCGAATAAATTATTTAGTTTGAACAGATAATGAATCCCATACAAATATGAAAACAGATATGAACAATAAGCAGAGTATTTTTTTATTGTTTTTTTTTTTTTGGCAAGAAAAGCTTGCCAAAAACTTCAGACTAGGTGCGTGAATTGGGACTGTGATCCCACAAGAAGAAACAAAACAAAAAAAAAAAGTAGTGTGAGGCTTTTACTAAGCAAAATTTCAGCAGGTTCAGCAGCAAGTTCCCACCCAAACTATATCTCAAAAACCACACAAAAAGATTTGAAACTAGCCAAAACTATTCAGTCAGAGAAAGAGGTAGAACCATTTTCTTCTTTTTTCAGTCTTTCCATTAAGAAGAGTTAACAGTAGCACAGTTTTCTGATTTGCAGTATCTGCAATACACAGGCATTATACGCAGAACCTGACAACTCTGCACGTGAGACCTGGAAGTTCAATTAACATTATACAAATAGAAGAGGCACTAATCGGTTTTAGCTCTAAATACTACCTTACTGAGCTCCAAAACAAAACTGTATTTCAAGATTCAAGATTCAAAGAACTTTATTAATCCCAGGGGGAAATTGCTACACAAACAAAAGTTATGCTTTCATATACTGGGGCACTGCTCCATATAGCTCACACAGACAGCAGATATTCCTGCTGGCTCTCAAACAAATCATTTAATTCATAGCAAAATTCAAACAGAAATTCATACACTCATTATAATGAAATACCACTTAAAGGACCCATTCTGACTCACAGAAGCATTGCAAGTGTGTCCCAGTTTTATAGTAGATTCTGACAGCATGTCCAGCAAACTTTCTGGTATGCAACAAACCCAAAAACTGAAGTAAATCCAGTAAAATATTATTACATGGCTACTTTTGTCAACTGTAGCCAAAATAACAGTTTCTTGATTTGGGACAGGCATTACTGCTTTAAAAAATAGTTAGCTTGCTTACTCAGTCACATTAGACAGAAGATTTCCAGAAGGTTCCGCAGTGCGTCTGGGTCAGGAGTTGAATAAAGTTATGTTTTGCAAATTGCTATTTGTCGTTATAAAAAATAATGATATAACAATATAACAATAAACGTTGCTATGAGCGGCAGTGCTCTGTCCTTGCATTGCACATAGAGGATATTATTCAAATCTGGCAAGTGTGTGTATTTTCTCTCGATATGTTATATGAGTTATATGACAGCTTTGCTTCAAATCGGTTTAATCGTTGTTTCCACATACGTTCATGTTCCTGAAAGACCATTTGTCATCTGTGCATGATCATTTAATCCATCTAGAAAACTGTACTAGTGTCAGTCAGATTGCATAGGTTCATGTGTAGTGCATCAGGAGGTGGGATTTGGAACAAGTAGCAAATGAAAACCATTTTGCCAGCCATTTTTTTAAAAAAAACTAATAACCCAGACATGAAATCTGTTTGTTTTCAGCACCCGGGCTTCTCATTTGTCCACCCCTGTAGATACCGCAATGCATGTTTATTGCTATTATATGGTAAATGATCATTTAGTATCTGTGTTCATCCAAATAGGTGTATTGTGTGTGTGTGTGTGTGTGTGTGTGTGTGTGTATATATACCTGTGGTCCTGACGGAAGGTGTGTCTGTAGACCTGTTGAAGGTGCCGTCTGAACTCCTGCTCCAGGCTGTCGATGAGAAGAGTGTGCTGCGGCTCTCTGTCCATCAGCTGAGTGGCTCGTGGCACAGAAGTCAACATAGTCATCAGAGCAGATAGACGACTATCCAGGACATCCTGAAACACACACACACACACACACACACACACACCCTTCAGGTGTTATTTAAAGACAGGGAGTTTTATTCCTCTTATTCCTACCACAGCAATTTGCAAAAAAGTGCCATTTTTAATGTATTAATGGAACACTTTTTACCCATTTATAACCATCTATCACCAGCTTTGATTTTTGATTTTTCTCTCTTGAACAGCAAGGTCCTGAAGACTTTCCCATGTCAGAAAACTTCTGACATGGGACTGTTACAAAGCACTGACACTGGAGACTCCTTCCAAATGCAATAATTAAACATCTCCTTACAGAAAGCTTCACCACTTTTAAAATCCATTTAGGTGGAGAGTCCACCATACAACTCTTAGTCTATAGTTATTATAGAAACGATAATGCATTAGAACGAAAGCATTAATATAAACCTTGCAGCTTCTGATCGATCAGAATCAAGTCTTCAACAGCACTGGGGTATAAGCTATTATTTAAAATTTGGATTATTTAAAGTGCATTCACACTTTATTACAATGTTTCCTCAGATGTGTTGCATTACATCTATGAGGGTTAATGGCTGTAAACCTCAATAACAGATATTGTAATAGACATTTTAATTTTCTAATAGAAAACCTTTACATGCATATACAAAAATCAAACAACAGAAAGTCAATAAGTCGTACCAAACTGCCCCTGAACACTTGCAATTCTTTCGGAGAACCCTGCACCATAAAATAAAGAGAATACCATTTAAGTGAGCAGAACAAGTATTTCAGCTACAAGTTGACAGTATTTAAGGTATAAAAAAGTCACAGCATTGTTTCCCTCACCTTGTGTGACAGATTATACATGTACCTCACCAAGGCCTCAGCAACAATGACTGTGTTACGTTTCAGTTTTCTGATGTCCACCCGAGACCTACATATACAAATAAGACAGCAAATAAAATAGATTTAGTGGATTTAAAATGCCATTAAATTTGATTCCGATTGACATGTTGATTGCTGTTTACATGGTGTCAAGGATGGAGCCCCGGCGCTCTGATCTGGGGTCTTGCAGGTGAGACAAAGTGAATCCTGGGATGTGTCTCATTCCATAGCGCTCATGCTCCCATGCTAGAGTAGACTCTTGCAGGTTGATCTTCTTGTGTACAGTTCCAAAGCTCACCCATGGAAACCTGGACGAGATGACCTTCAAAAGAAAAAAAAAAACATGGGATGCATGTATATTGCTTCATATTCAGTAAGTGTATGGATTTTTTTTTATATGATGGTTTATGTTAGATTTGGTCTCACTTCTTCTAGTTGCTGGACGAAGCTAAACTGAGGCGTCTCTGGTTTTGGGGGTCGAGATACATGGAGGAAAAGTTCATCACCAGAACCAAGAGAGTCCAAACAGAGAACGAAGGCCACGTTATCATGCAGAAGACTGGATTCTGTGTAGTGGAGGGACACCAGTGTTGGACAAATCATAAATGTATTAGCTAGCCTACCAGGCAAATGAAAGCTCCAATGTGCTACCCAGTTCCATGTCTTGGCTGCATAGACACCTAACTGGCCACAGTAAAAAGTGGTAATGTAATAACATATAGGCACTAGTTAGCTAGTTAAAGGCATTAATACAGACGAAGGGATATGAACAAATATATGAATTCCCACGGAGGAGACGACTGTATAGTCATAGTCCTTATCCTCTCCACATAACTTTTTTTTGTTGTAGCACGTTATCACCAATATGGTGACAGTGAGTCATAGGCAAATGGCTCGGCTAAGCATCGCAAAATATTATTTAAGTCTGGCTAGTGTGGCTATTTTCTCTCTATATGTCTAACCCTGAGTTGATTGCACATTTCGCTAGCTGGAGAGTTATATGATAATTACGTTAATCAATCTGCCGAGTAAAAATGTTTCTATTGTCAACCAGGTCATGCTTCGGCCGATGTATGTAGTGCAGCAGGAGGTGAGATTCAACTAGCTGGTAACAGAGTTACATCATCAAGGTGTGATACATCACCGTGAAGCGCATTGTTTAAACATAGCTACATACCAAACGAAATGTTTTGTTTCGCAAAAGTCAATAGGCTACAGAGTTTTTATTCTGTTTCTGGTTGTCGCCAAGCGACTACGAATAAAAAAACCAATAGACTAATAGACTGTTTTTTCCAGACACCCAGGCTACTGAATTGTCAACAATACAATAAATAAGTACGGCTCAATCTTCTTAGTTACAAACTTTTTGTTTAAGCACTTTGTTACTGGAACAAATTGGTTGTTTACGCACCAGCTTCACAATGACAAGAAAGTAGCCTGCGACTACACATGATATGCATCATGCAAGAGCATCCCACAATACCAATACTATTTAATAATCATACAATGAATGACCTGTGAACTTCCCATGATGGCCAAACCCAGCAGTTATCATCAATCCAAGTCACTAACCTGCATGGTCCATGTTTTCAGCCAGCCAGCGTTTGGTGCCGATGAAATTATATTTCCCTCCTCCGGTAAGAGAGAAAAGGAGATGAAACCTATAAACAACACGACCACAGAACAAGTGGCGAAATGAATATATAAATCAACAAGATATATTAATGTGTTAATGCTACTGTGTTGTATTTGTATGAGATCTTATTCATTAACATGCAGGACATGTTGCATTACAGTTTTTTTTGTTTTTTTTAGTTAATGTTGAATGCTGGATGAAATGCTAAACACTTCTACTGTGTGGTATCTTTCTCCAGACTAGTAATGGAACCGGAACTTACGGCGCCTTGTTGCGAGGATCGCTGTAAAGTAGTTGAAAGAGTCTAGCCAGTTCTAGCAATATGGTGACGCCACTGCCATTCGAGTCTGCTCCATATGACAACCACTGCGAAACATACAGGCTTTACATGTATGAACAAAATCAAATATAGATATAAATTGATCACTGGTCATCTGACTTTATACCACAGAGCAGTTGAATTCTCAATTCTGGTTTTCTATAACAGCAGCTCAGACAGTAGTTATTGCTGCAAAGCAAATCACAGGTTTATACCCTGACTAGTGTCCCAGTCTCTAGTGATGAAAAGCATCCCCATAACATGATGCTACCACCACCATGCTTCACCACAGGGATGGTGTTCTCTGGATGATGAGCAGTGTTGGGTTTCTGCCAAACATAGCCAAAACATTGTTGTCTAATCATGTTGTCTGATCAGAGCAGAGGATCCTTTTCCATATGTTTGTTCCAAATGGGAGTGGTCTTCCTGAATACATGGGTCAGATGTATATTCTTGGCGGGAGTATGATAATTAAACTAATGCACTCTAACGGGTTATCATTTCTATAGTAACAACTCATTCACTGGGACTTGTAATGTGGTCTACATAATCGAAGGTGAATAATAATGGATTAAAAACTGTGCTATTTAAGAAAAAAGTACAATCGTTGATATAGTGAAGCTTCCTGTAAGGAGTCTCCAGAATCAGGACTTTGTAACAACAGTCATGGGAAAGTCTTTCTTTGTTAAATCCATTTATCTTTTTACAACGCTTAGGTTATATCTGATGTCCATCATACAAGTCCCTATGAATTAGTTGTTAGTATAAAAACAAGAACGTATTAGAATGAGCGCATTAATATAAAACTTGTGATGTAACAGCAGCTCTGAGAAAATTAATCAATGCCCTCTGACCAATCAGAATCGAGAATTTAACAGCACTGTGGTTTAAAGATAAATTAATCACAGGTGTAGAGGAATGCTGAAGGATTTATCTTGACAAGTGATATTTTAAAAGTAACTAACTCCACTTAAACTTCATAATGTATGTGTAGTTAAAATGAATTAGGGCAATCGTTAAGGGCAACTTAACACTGAAAGAGAATGCTGTTGAGTGGCCACTTGAAATAAAATGCATAAACATGTCTAAAAAAATAGATAACCCTGTTACACATTTATTACTAATACAAGAATAAGTATAGTATAATGCCATGATTGTGTGTGGATTTCGTTTTATTAGTAATCGTGGCTTACTGGTGCAAGGCCAAATGAGTCATAATGGGCGGTGATAACAATTGTGGGCGGGTCATCTCCAACTCCAGGAAGCACACCCTTGGAATAAAGAAATTTCTCACTCTCATTCTGATAGTTCACGTCAATATTTAATTGGTGGTTTTCCTCATTAAGGCAATCCATCCAGCTCACCTCTAATGTAATGATAGAGTTGTCAGTGATGGCCTTGATGGGGGAGTTGTTGTTCACCAGTATCTGAAAGGCAGTGGTTGTGACCATACTGCGGAGAACTAGAACACCAAAAACAACACAACATTAGCTTCCCAAAAGGATACAAACTGGATATGATTACTACAGGTATTTCAGCTAGAGGTGAAGAAGGGAAAAATACAAGATCTGAAACAGTCATCCAGGTCATTCTGCAATCTATAGTCTTAGAAAGTCATTGAGACTGGAAATCTTTTGTCTCTCATCTGAAGGGGATCACCAGTTTTGTTAAAGTGTGGAACATTCCTCACAATTTAAATCTGAGTGCAGGGTTAATGAAGCCTACTAATGCCACATACTGTGACTGGTCCATTCTAACATATTCAGGTTCTTGGTTGTGAACCACTCCAGTATAGCTTTGCTATTATGCCTAGGGAACAGGAACAGGTTTTCTTCTAGGATTGCTCTGTATTTGGATCTTACAACCCTGACTAGTCCCAGTCCCTAATGATGAAAGGCATCCCCATAACATGATGCTACCACCACCATGCTTCACCACAGGGATGGTGTTCTCTGGCTGATGAGCAGTGTTGGGTTTCTGCCAAAACATAGCCAAAACATTGTTGTCTAATCATGTTGTCTGATCAGAGAAGATGATCCATGTTTGTTCCATGGATTGGATTGGTCTTCCTGAATACATGGGTCAGATGTATATTCTTGGTGGGGTATCATAATTTTGACTGAACTTGCACCATCTTAACTGAACTTAACCTCAGTGAGTAAAAAATGTTGAAAAATTGTCTCTGCCAGCAAAAGAACTAGACTACCTATGCACCAACAGATGTTTCCAATTGTAAGCTATCATTTGCACTTTCTAGAAATATCTCCTTGATCTCAAATAAACTATGTCAAACTGTCATGTGGAAAGTTATCAAAAAGCTATTATAAAGCCATTAAAAAGATTTATAACATCAACTACCACAAAAGCATTATTTGCTAGTAAGCTATAAAAAAATTGTCCAAACAGTTAGCAAGCCAGCCAGGATATAAGAAAGATAAGACCCAACTTAGGGACATTTTCAAGCTGTGACTTCTGAACATTCAAGAAGAACTTCCACGAGGAGAATTTGATAGATTACCTATCAGATATCTGTCATTAAAACATTTCATGGCATCGAAAGTATGGACTAACACAAAATCCCAACAGGATATAACAAAGACATGGATTGGATTACTATGAAATAGTTATATGCTGGTGAACTAATAAAGCTTCTGAAATTCAATTGCCTTGACTTACTTAATTTTGAAAATACACAACAGAATGCAACTCATCTATCCTTTACTTTCTGACTCCTCTCACCTCTGATCAGGATGGAGGCGGACTTGGTGGCTGCAGCGTGCTTCACTTCTGCGTACATATATAAAAGCTGCTCATCCTCAGGAACCACGTAAACAGGCATGAGGGTCACCGTCTTCAGAACCTCAGACTCTGTAACCATGAAACCCTGGAGATGAGAGATTTCCCTTATAAACCATTTTTAAGACCATTTTTGGTGTGGTGTAAAGTGGCCTGAAGCAAAGCAAACCACCCCAAGTTGATTATTTATCTATACCAGCACATCTTGAAGTCTTCTACCACAGCAATTTGCCAACAATTTTTAAAAATTATTCAGTAATAAACACAACATCATAGTATTTAACTACTACATCAATGATAGTTCCTATTATTACATAGCATCCTTTTTTTTTTGGTAGTATAAGTAACATGACAACAAAAAGCAGCTTATGTTACCAAGAAACTGGAAGTCCTCTATCCTGGAGACTCTCCCATGCTAGCTTTCGAAAACGCTGACACTGGAGACTCCTTCCATAAATGTTTAAAAAACATCTTCTTCATATCAATGATTTTGCATTTTTCTTTGTTAAATAACATCCCGTTTCTTATTAGAGTATGTGGAGCTATTGTCTGTTATCATAGAACATTATTCAGCACTTTCTGACCAATCAGATTTGAGAATTCAACAGTAATGTGCTATAAGTATGAATAGGAATGAGCAATGAAATGTGGCTGCTGCAGCAAGAGGTTTCATAGTACTGAGTTTAAACTACAGGTTTATCATGAGCAGCCTACTTGTAGCTGTAGGATTTACGAGTCAGCATGGTTACATTAGCATATGCTGGGATATTAGCTAGCTAATAGCATGATTAACAAAGGGAGAAGCATTTTTCATGTCAATATCTGCAACAAGTAATTTGATTCATTATTTTATGTTATGAGCTAAATCGATAGCTTGTGTTATCACTGGCTTTGAAAACTAGAGTTTTGTGTTGAGGAAATAAATAAAGGAGATACACTGGCTAGGTCATAAAGAAATAGAAAATGCACATAAAATGTATTTGGCCAATAATATGCAACATAATTAGTCGGTAACCACCTGGATGACATCTTCAGATATAGTAGAGATGTTCTGAGGTATCAGTATGAGCACTGCTGCTGCATTCTGCCTCTTAGACTCTAGAAAGCGATCTATTGTGAAGTCAGACAGCTTCATGATCACGCAGCGGCGGGTCAAACTCGAATCGTCTGGTGAACGTGCCTCTGCAACAACCATGGCACCGTGACAACCTGGTAATAAAACACCACATTCCTTTAGCAAAAGACATCACAATAATAAGTTTATATTAGAGGTTAATGGAACAGATTTAAAAGAAGAAAAAAAAACACTGATACAATGCTGTATACTTTGGGAAACTTGCTAAACAGCTCATAATATATTATTCATTATAATTACAGAACATTTGTGGGAATTCAGACAAATCAACTTGTCCAGAATGGTATAGTTAACAATACCAGTTGTAAGTTCTTATACTGATATGAAATTTTAGAAAATTTATCTAAATTGTAGAAAATTTTAGAAAAAAAACCCTCAAAATGAGATGATGGTACCGCGTTTTTCCTGTTGCAGACTGTAATGCTGCATCCTGTAGGCTGTGAACTCGTACGACGATGCAGCAGGAAGAGCTGAAGCATGTAGCAAGTGTGCAGAGAGCAGCAGCAGAGCCACCATTCTCAAGCTTCTGTAGGTCATGCTTCTGCTACACGTTTCCGTCATCTTGTTTACCGAGCAAATCTACAATAATATAATATAATATAATAGCAAATAATATAATTGCTAAAGACAAACCAAACTATATGGATATACGGCCAATGAACCACGAGTGACAGTTCAAAATACCCGCTTTTGGTCCTTGTTGTTATTAGAATGCACTAGTTGACATGTTGAAGCTCAGTAGTTATGGTCCATCCATACAGGATCAATGCATCTGAAAAGCTCTTCTGAAGCTTAAAGTGACCCTTATAGCCCTAAAGTTTGAAATCTCACCTGAATCTGAGGTGGTCTTCTGGCCCTTTCTGTAACACGAATGAGATGTATTTCAAGTGAGTTCTTCGAGGCCTGAAGGTAAGCCGACTGCACCATCTGTTCCAGGACAGATGAAGCACGGCTAATCAGACCTGACCACCAATCCCTGGCCTCCGTCTACACAGAGTGCGAGAATTACCACTTGCTGGCTTATCACTAGCACAGACCTTAACACCAAGTCATACCAAGTCATTCATCCATCTTCAGGAACCACTTTATCCTGGAACACTGGTTAACACGGCATACCAAATAATATTAAATAATACTGTGAGCAATTACCATGGAGTAGTACACTTGATCTGACATACACCAGGAACAACGTGTAGTTATGATCTGTTTTACTTCAGACCAGACAGGGTGCATTAACACCCACACAAACATGCTAGGGATTCAAACGAATACAAATATTCAAAATGAACAGCTAATGTGTTCATACAAATACAGACACAAATAGGAGGTGCACGTTTTATTTTTTTAAGAAAGCTTGACAGAAAGGTTCACAGGGCATCTGGAGGTCTGCATCAGGACTTAGATTCCCTCAGGATGCAACAAAAAAATTGGAGATTTTTACTTTTATGCTGATACATAGATGAAAGAACTTGCAGCTATGCTTGATGCATTTACAGCATCCTTAGTAACTGCCTGGTCAGGGTCATGGTGGTTTAAATTAGGCTACTGGATTGTTTATATTTTGGGAAATAGCAGCAGCTAACTTCATTAGAAAATATTATGGGAAAGTACAAACCGTTTAAAAAACAACCCCGCACACATTTCTAATGGAGACCAATTATGAACTCAAGTGATGTAGCTGAGGTTGAGGAACTGTCAGAACCTACCATTTTTTGCATCTGGGTTTTTCGCCCACAGTGTTCTCCAGTGTTTCCACTATGGGGCATAGTGGTATAATTGGTTTATATTTAATTACACAAATAAGCCTTCTGTTTTAGACCACACCCACTTCGGGTTTAAATCCAAATGCAAATCCAGATCCAGATTAAATCCAGATCCAGATATTTAAAGCACTATACAGATACAGATACTCATAGTGTCATTGCGTTACACCTAACAAACACACAAAAAGAGTGCAGCTGTTATGTGCCAGATGTATTTATTGATATGCTACACTACAACATTGTTAAATACTGGTATGGAAACTGTTCACATTTGTACAGTCATGATATTGATCAGGATAATAATAATAATAAAAAAAAAAAACCCAAAACAATATGTCTTTGTTAAAAATGCATACTTTCTCATTTGTTTCAATAAATTAAAACAAACCACAAGCAATAAATAATATGTTCTACAGACACTGACATAAGGCATACTCTAATTCAGCAGACCAGGAGAGGAACATGACGATGGATCACGGATGAAAAACAAAGAGGAGCGCTTGAGGCTTGATTTACAGCCAAAGCAATTCCAAAATACAGGTTACACATACTCAGGTGTAGATGTGTGTCGATTTTAAAAAAGAAAAACAGCAAATTACAGTGTCCTAACTACTGCTAATAATAAATATGCAATTCAAAAATATGGAGTTGACCATTTCTAGCTTTAAAATTAGGACTTACTTAGGATTTGATAGATAACACAGTACCTAAGCAGATACTGAAAGTAGATTTGAGTGTAAACACATCATAAACGGGCACTTCGATGAGTTTATGTTCATCCTATTCACTACTCACTAGTCCTATTAGCAACTCATCGTTCTGATCTTTGCTGAAGAACCATTCTAGTCCTTTAATTAGCATGCCAAGTCTACACAAGTTAAACAGTATGTATAAAAGTCAGTTACTTCCCTTCATATATTACTCTAAAGCAGTATATCATATTTAGAAAAACTGGAGTGTTTGTGCCTGGGTTGTGTATAACAGCATCATTTGGGCGCCATTACATATTACTATGTAGTACTATATAGTTAATATTACTTTTTTTTTAAATAATAATAATACTGTGTACATCAACAGTACTGCATTTTGAATCTTAAAGAAGTATCAATTTCTGCTTATATTGTATTATATAGTGGCGCTAAATCTTTTTCGTGTCGCAAAAAGTGTTTTTCGGTCACACTGTCGTGGTCCAGATCACAGTCCAAACGAGAAATAATTCACTAGTCTTTGGCTAAAAGCAACATATTGGCTAAAAGTGAGAACATATTTTGACAAATGTTAAAAAAGGAAAAAAGGAAGCTGGTCAGATGAAAACCTGTCATATGGGAAGTAGTCATAAATTCATACTGCAGAGGTGCCAACATTGCTAACAAGATAATTCTAGCAAAAAGGAAAAGTCCCGCCCATTTGTTTTCTGTTGGCTCATGAACTTGAGGCTTGTGAATTCACAGGTCAGTGTTCACTCACATAAAGTCAGAGCAAAGAAAAAAAAAAAAAATAATAATAATTTTTTTTTTTTTTACATCCCTGGTCCTTTCCCCTTCAGTGAATTGGCTTTATATTAGTGTTTGGTCTGTGCGCAACTTTAGCCAAAAAAGGAGAGACGTGTAGTCTTCAGAAACGTTTAGTCTCAGGTATCACTGTAGTGAGGAGTCAGAAATCATAAATGCTATGGCTAAACCGTAAATATTGGCACCTCCGAATACCGGATCTAGCTGTAACAATGTAACTTCTCGTTATAAACTTGTGATAATGTGCTTTTGGCACACAAAAAAGTAAAAATCTGAAAGTTTTGTCGTTTAGTTTGAGTAACATGATATGTATTTGTGCAATAAACCCGGACACAGTGTTATTTATAACGTCCTACACAGTTACATTTTGTAGTAAGAAATGCTAACTAATTCTGTTAGTACGGCACATATAAATCAGAAGAAGTCAGTCTTGAAAATCCATTTCTCATTCCCTTAATTTCACATCATCTCCGTCATGCAGCGGTAAACAGATGTTTGTGTAAGTAACAAGACAAGCAGCATCTAAAAAATAATTTAAAAAAATTAAAAATAACGGCACATATTTCTATCCAAAGCATCTGTCAAGTCTGAACAGTGAATGAATGATGATCTTAATTACTTAATTAGTACATTTCATTTCCCATCATCATTTGTGTGCTGTTGCAATTTAAATTAAATTACTCTTCAAGCTCTACCATGCAATCACTGGCAGAATTCAACTGTCCTTATTTTGGTAGATGAAAACCTTGATATCGTTTTAATGTACCACACCTATCGCCACTTTAATAGGAACACCTGTACAATTGTTTATTCATGCAATCATCCAATCAGCCCATCATGTGGCAACAGAGCAATGAATAAAATCATGCAGATACATGTCAAGAGGTGGGGGAAAAATGTGATACATGTGAGAATGGGGAAAAAAGGTGATCTCAGTGACTTGGTTCTGCTTGATGGGCTTTGATGGGCTGGGATTTTCACACACAACAGTCTCTAGAGCTTACACAGAATGGTGTGAAAAACAAAAAACATCCAGTGAGTGGTATTTCTTGGTGCAGAGATGAGAGATGAGAGAGGTCAGAGTGGCAGATCTTGAAAATGAAACTAGACAAAAAGACCAAGCGATGTTCAATTGTGCATTATGAGATGCTTTTCTGTTCACCACGGTTGTAAAGAGTGGTGAGTTACGGTAGACTTCCTGTCAGTTCGAACAAGTCTAGCCATTCTCCTCTGACCTCTCTCATCAGTAAGGTGTTTCTGCGCATAGAACTGGATGTTTTTAGTTTTTCAGACCATTCTGTGTAAACTGTAGAGACATTCTGTGCAAATTCTAGTGTGTGAAAATCTCAGGAGATCAGCAGTTTCTGAAATACTCACACCAGCCCATCTGGCACCAACAAACAATGCCAAGGTCAATGTCACCGAGATCACATTTCACAATATCACAATATCACCATTCTGATGTTTGATGTGAATATTAACTAAAGCGCTTGATCTGTATCTGCACTTATATGCATTCTATGCATCGCGCTGCTGCCGCATGATTGGCTGAATGGATAATTGCTGGAATTAACAGGGGTACAGGTGTTCCTATTAAAGTAGCCAGTGAGTGCAATTTGGTACACAAATTAATGGATCAGAAATAAATTTACCTAAGACAGAGGACAGCATTTTGGGGAAACAACAACAACAACAACTAATTTTCTTCCTCACATACCAATATCTAAACATCATTGTGCATCAAGACATAAAAAAAACAGAAACGAGAAGCTGTAACAGAAGCTTTTTTTTAGATTTTACAGAATAACTGTGTGTAATGTTTTACAAATAAACGTGTTACTCCTTTCTCCCTTTTAAAATATGCATTCATTTTCATGTCAATGCATCCTATACATACAATACACTTATCTAACTATATCTAACTCCCTCTGGTGGTGATACCAACACTATGTCCTACCATAGGAGGAACCAATGACTTATCATTACTTCTGCATCTCCTTCTGATATTTTTTTCCCTATATTAGTTGTAGGATAGCCATTTTATTTATTTTAGTAGTTACTCGAGGGTTAAAGTCGAGCGGTGAGTTAAACTCACAGTACAGGGGGTCTGGGAAAGAGGGGGTAATGAATACAGGGCTACTGGATCTGACAGGCTGAAGAGGAGGTCGCCTGGCAGCACATGCACGTAGGGTTGACTGATTTAGGAGGAATCAGATCGAGATCTTCATCATCCGGGATTTCATCCAGACGGTAGCCGTCTTTCAGCAGCTGGATGTTCAGGTCTTGGTTGATTTGCTGAAGAGGACGCAAGCAGGAGAGCTGGTGTTAGCCAACAGATTGATGATTTTTAAAAAAAAAAACACATTACGTCAATCTGTTTTATTTCATAGATCACAAAAGTAAAGGAATAAACTCCACAGGATGTGCTGTTATAGGAACATAATGAATAATGGGGTGGTATGATGTCCCCAAGTATAATCCTTTTTATTTACTAAAGAGAGATGCATACTTTTTATCTGTTTATAGTTAATGTTGTGAAACATCCACGAGACAAGTTAGTTCCTGTTCCTGATATTTTTTTCTTGAAGTTAATAAGACAAAAAAAAAGAAAGTTTGGCTTGTCAAGTTACCAAGAAACCATACAGTCCTCCTTCTTAAAGACTTTCCCATGTAAACTTTACCTTTTTACCTCTGGAAACAACTTTACCTTTGACTGACACTGGAGACTCCTTCCAAAAATGATAAATAGATGTCTCCTCAAAGGAAAAACTTCATAACAGCAATTACTTTTTCTAATCTATTTATGTGGAGCATAAGTTGTTTGAACAAGTACATTCATTGAATTAATTACTAAGTAATATAAACCTGTGATTTGCCTTGCAGCTGGAATTACTGTCAGAGCTGCTGTTATAGAAAATTAATCAATCCCTTCTGACCAATCAGAATCAAAAATTCAGTAGTGCTGTGGTACAATGAAAAAGATATAATGGGAATAATGGGAATAATGGGAATGCATATTTAAAAGGACTTCTGAAATTCCAGTGTAGTACATAAAGGGGTGATGATGGGCAGACAAGTAGAGGTCAAAGTGGTGTGGATCAACTGTGATGATTAAAAGACTTTGGTGTGGTGCACAGGTACCTGGTCCCTCACAGATCTCACCTCGGCGGAGGAGTATCCTGACGATGAGTATCTAGACATGTCGAAATCATCATCGCTGAAAAATAAGGAAATAAATAACAATTAGAGACCAGGATATACAAGACACTGCACTGAATAGTTGTAGCACCATATGTAAGGTATAAAACACAAAGGAGTGTGCTATTATAGGAAAAATGACCAATAACGGAGTGATGTGATGTGGCCCGACGCAAAGCAAAGTTACTGTTACCACCATAAAGTTGATTATTTTCATATGACAACACACTCGAGGTGGCTTAATTGTTATTTTATGGTCAAGCAAGGACATCCAAAGACTGCTAAACTGAGAGCCCTCAGGACTGGAAATGAGAACTACTGACTAAAACAATAAACACGTAATAACCGCTTTTGAATACAGTGGATATAAAAAGTCCATCCAAAGATCACTATACCCATGGTGAAGCATGGTGGTGGCAGCATCGTGCTATGAGGCTGCTTCTTTTCAGCTGGGACTGGTACTGGAATCATGGATAGTTCCAAATACTTATCTATTTTGGCACAAAACCTGCAAGATGCAGAAAAATTTCCCTTTCCAGCACAACAATGACCCAAAGCACAATCCCAGTCGATGAAGAAATGTCTTCAGAAGAAGAAGATCAACGTTTTGGAATAGCCCAGTCAGAGCTCAGATCTAAATCCTATCGAAAAACCTGGGGAATGACTTGAAGAGGGCTGTGCACAGGAGATCCCCTCGCAATCTGATACATCTTGTGCACTTTTGTAAGGAAGACTGGAATACAATTGCCAAATGAAGATGTGCTAAGTTGGTAGACACTTAACCAAAAGGTCTGAGTGCTGTATTACAAGTAAAATGTGCTTTAACAAAGTATTAGTTAAGGGGTGTGTATATTTGTGCAACCAGGTAATTGTAAGTTTTTTCCTTTTTTTTTCCTACAGCATTTCTATTTGTTTTTCACTTGAATTTTGTTGGTCGCTGTATCATAATAAAGGTGGTGATATGATTTATCTTGGTTTCTTTTTTTTTTTTTTTAACTTTACAAAAACCTGCAATTTTATCAGGTACGTCTAGACTTTTGATATCTCCTGTAAACAAGTAAGAGCACTTTTACACTGTTAGGAGTAATGAAAATGCAATAATGTGGCATTTTGGTGGGATTGATTTACAGTGGCATCCAGCAGAGACAGCCCTGCTCCGTCTGTCGATGCTTCTGCTAATTACAGCCTGGATTTATTGAACAACATTAAAAGACAGGGGTGAAAAGAGAACAAGAGAAAGAAAGATAAGATTGAACTACATTGAAGTACACAGTGACAATAAGAGACGGAGCATTGAGAGAGAGAGAGAGAGAGAGAGAGAGCGGAGATGAGTGATCTAATGCATGACCCAATGGCCTGACATCATAGATATGATGTCACAGGGAGACCATTTTAGGCAGCGGAGAGCCTGACATGGTGTGCTATTACAGGAAAATAATCAACAACTTTACAGTTACCAACACAAAGGTGATTAATTTCCAATAAGTGTATTATTCCTGTTATACCACAATTTGCCAAGGCTAACAATTTTTATGTAAATTTTTAGTTTTGTTACATAAACATCACATATCAAAAAAATATCACCATATCTACAATTACACAGGATTTTTAATCCATCCATCCATCCATTTTTTGTACTGCTTATCCTACATAGGGTTGCGAGGAGCTTGGAGCCTATCCCAGTGGACTCGGGGCACAAGGCGGGGGACATCCTGGACGGGGTGCCAACCCATCGCAGGACACAATCGCACACACACTCACACACCATTCACTCAAGTCTCAATTCTGATTGGTCAGAAGCTTTGACTAACCTTCTAGTCAAACCGATCAGATTTCAGCAGCGCACTGGTATACCAGAATTTATCAGTGAGGTCCAAATATATGTTACGTGCTGACTGCAGGCAAAATAATAACTCTCACAAATCATACAGACTTATTGTGTTATCATGTTTTCAGACAGGAGTATCAATCATTCAGTACATAATGCTATTTAAAGCCGTTTGGACTTCCTCTGAGAGCACAGCACTTCCTACTGATAAGCTTTCTATCGATTAATAAGGACTGAGATGAGACTGAGATGAAGGCAGCACAGCTCTACAACAAATTTGAAAAACATTAGAGAAATGACAAAGTTGACCAAACTTTTCTTTTTTTTTTTTTAATATGATCATAATTAGCAGAACCTCTCAGAAGCTGAAAGCAGTTCAGAAAAGACTTTGGGCAAAACCAATTATATAGATTCCCAAGTGCAGCGAGACCATAGATGGGTCATCTGGGTTAATTACTCTGCTTTTATGGATGGAAATTTCTCACACGGGTGTGTAATCTGCTACAGTTTGTCATTTTTTTTTAATTCTGAAGAAAGTGTCTTGCATAGAATGAACTTTCAGCTGAAGAGATTACAGCTAAGCTCAGCTCCTATAGCTAAGCACTGCTTTTTTTATTATACTTTTAGTGAAAATGACCCTGAAATGCTTAAAATGACGATACCTGTCTGTATCCAGTGCTACCAGGGGCTTCTCGTCAGGACTCTGGTCTAAAGATGAGTAACCTTTATTAGGAACAACCAACCTACAGCAGAAACAAGAGGTAAAGAAAACAGCTTTGTTAAATCAAAGTAAAAAAAAAAAGGCATCACTATTTCATTTATTTCATTATCTTTAGCTAGCTGTTTTTAATTGAAAGCATTAAACAGCTACAAACAAACAAATTAAATGTCTAATATAATGAATAGCCTTTTAGGAACAATCGACATCCTGGAGAAAAGTTAAATGCATTATATGAACCCTTTCAGACCTAGGAGTGGGCAATATGAAAAAAAATATCTTATCAAGATTCAAAGGCATTTCTACGATATACAATATGTATCGATATAAACAGGTTCGCTCACAAACTACATTAAAAAAGAGAAATGTGTTTATTTTATTATTAATAAACATATTTATAATCAACAAAAAAATCTCTTTTCAGTATTAAATATTATTTGTTTATTTTTATTCATATTTTTAAATATTAAAAATAAATAAATGTACTTTTTTTCTATTTAAAAATAACATTTTTATCTATTAAAAAGTAATAAATAAATTTTACCACTGAAAAAAAGATTTCTTACAAGAATTTTAAAGATTAAGTACAAAAATTTAACATCACATCAACTGCTTAAACTCAGTTTGTAATTAAATAAAAATTAATAATAAAAAGCTCTTACAATATCTGTGATATCTATGACAAAGCATATCATGATCATCATATTTATCACAATATCAATATTATATTGTCATATTATAATCCCTATTCAGCCTCACATTGATTTTTAGTTTATTTAGCTTGTTATGTTTGAAACACATACATTAATAAGTGGTAGCTAAAATGCTAAAATTACAATATACTTGTTCTTGTATAAACCTGAATCTGAAACCTGGACTTTCTCTGCATTTTAACTCTTTCAGCCTAAAACCAAGTGTCATTTTTGGCCATTTTCGGTATCACCCTGATGGTTATACAGCTATTTTGTGTTTTGTACATTATAATATGAGAAGATACTCTTTACTCTATACTCAAACTAACAAAAAGAAAGATAGTGGATGAAAAATCTACATACAAAATGACAGAATAAACCAAGCAGCAGAGCTGGTTTTCTTTTTTTTTTTTTAATTGTGACAGGAGGTCCACCGGGGCTTGCAAATTAGCACTGTATCTCCAGTTTTACAGGAACAAACTACATTTCTCTCATCTATAATATTAAGTAGTGAAATAGCAGATCTCTAAAGACAAACTGGCGAGCTATCAAAGTATCTGTGGCATGTGTGTTACTTCACCTCATACTTCAATCTTTATACATATTAATAACCCAGATACGATGTATTCGATAGTAAAAAAAGTAAACAAAGGGAAACATCATTAGTTGATCGATAAGAGAAAGAGAAGTCCTGCAGGAACAAGCCGTAGTCCTTTTTCCCTCCGTAGAACAAAGGCTTGGCCTAATCTGCAGTCCATCCACTCTCTGAGGAGACTCATCTGTCGGTCGACACCAGTGTGTTCTCGTTTCTTCTAATCCCAGTAGGAGTGCGACGAGGACTTGTCTTCTCTCTGCCTTTCATTAGCGTTCACACTTTCTGTGCTCACACTTCAGCAGAGCTGTATGTTGTTTCAGCTCTATAGTTAGGATGTCCAGCAGGACCATGGCTCCGTGTTATTTTCTCCAACAGCCGTGTTGCCTTACCGTGTTCTGGCCATAACGTTGTTTTTCTTGGGCTGCTGATTGACCGGGCTGCCCACCGTTCCGTTCTTCGCCGAGCCCTTCCTGGCCAACTCTCTCTGCTTCTCTGTAATCAGAGAGAAAATACTTGAGAGTCTAGACTTGAAATAGTGATAAGCAAGTAACCCGTTACCGCAAGGCATATTTTCAACAGTCATTACGATGAACTAGTATAAAAAATACAATATGCATTGTAAAGATTTATGACCAACTATAAGAATATGCACACACTCGCCACTTTAATAGCCGTAATAGCTATAATAGTCCATGCTCATTGAGGCAATTATCCAATCAGCCAATCATGTGGCAGCAGCATAATGAACAAAAAGCATGCAGCTACTGGCCAAGCGCTTCGGTTCATGCTCACGTCAAAGATCAGAATGGGGAAAAAAGTGATCTCAGTGACTTGTTTGCTGGGGCCAGATAGGCTGCTTTAAGTATTTCAGAAACTTGATTTTACACAGAATATTGTGAAAGAAAAAAAAAAAAAAAAAAAAAAACATTCAGTGAGTGGCAGTTCAGCGGATGTCAAAGGGAAATGGTCAGATTGGTTTGAGCTGACGAAGTCTATAGTACCTTGAATAACCACTTTACAACCGTGGTGAGCAGAAAAGCATCTCAGAACACAAAACACATCAAACCTTGCAAAAAAAAACCACCTCTGGTTCCACTCCTGTCATCCAAGAACAGGAATCTGGGGCTACAGAGGGCACTGAAACTGCACGAAACTATAATTTCTTGAATGAAAGAGCAAGTGTACATGTTTTTCTATTAAAGTGGCTGGTTAACTATTTAGCAATAAGAGAAAAACTAGTAATTAGATATTTTTTCTTTCTGTAATTGTGCTATTATGTTTAATGAATCTTAACATTAAAACCAGCAGATATTATGCTTACATAAATAGAGAAACACTTTACTGTATTATATTTTTCAGTTTGGTAACTTCCTTAGTCATAGCCAAAAAAAAGAGAAGATAATAGGACATTTAATTAAAAAGGCACTAATACACTGGACTGGTAATAACAGCTAGAACTGATGATAAGATTATCGACAATTATTTATGCTTGTATCTATTTTGATGATCTATGTGATTATTTTGTTTCACAAGTGGGTGGATCTACACCATAAGTGACCATCGGTCGACTGGGCTTTGGACAGACGTGTCCACTGACCCTTTGCACAATCCATAAACCATGAAATGTCACCCAAAATAGAAAACACTGGATGCCATGCTCAACCGCAGATACTGATTGTACGTCATGGTATATATGCAATACAGTCTGAGGCCATAGAAGCTCCTAATTAGTGTTCTTGCTTCACACACACAGTGTGTGCCATCGGCAAATATGTAATAACTTTGTAGTAATTTGACTAATAGCTGACCTCTACTATATCGCGTCCAGAGCGCTCTGCGCTACTTTACATGTCAGTGACGTAATACAAGAACAGCTCACCGATCTTCACTTGCAGTGGAGAAGGCTTGTAGTTGATGGGCACGGATTCGACCTCTCTTGTTTCTGAGTCAGCCTCTAATGTGGATGTCGCTGCTGGATCCTTGACACACAGAAACACACAAAAACAACATTAAACGAAAAGGAAATAGACGAATGCTTTTTCTAAATGATGCAGATGTGACTAGGCACGTTATTCTAAACAGTACGCCTAGTTACATCTGTATCATTATGCATATCGGCGGGCTGCGCATGAACAGCACAGAGCCTCCGTAGAGCGTCTAGACGGGCTGAGAGTGTTGATTAAGCTGGTGTTAGTCCACTTGCACAGCATGACTCAGCAGTCTTCTCGACCCATTTTAATCTTTCTCTCAGAGCCTGTCCCACTTTAGCCACTCAATGATTAAGGCCTAAGAGAAATATAGAAGACAGAACATTTCTATACAGCCCATTGATTAAGAACATATTTGGTTCTTCCCGATGGTTCTTTGGAGATCTTCAGTATGATGAAGGATTAGCAAATTTACACAAGCCCTAGTTATTTTATACTGTATGAACTACTGTATATTTTGACTAGCCTTTGAACTGGCATTTAGTTTCTTATATTTTTCATTCGATTCTCACAAACACCTTCTCATCCTTCTTGGCTGTCAGACCAAAGATCTCCTCTCATACCACTCTCTTCACTTCTCAACTATGAATACATTGATACCTTTTTTTTTTCCAGAACGAGTATGTGCTATTGGTACTCGCTGATATGATACTGATAACCGAAATGAGCAACCTACTTAGTAGTAATCACTCAGGGATGATGATTTTGCTCTGTTTATATTCCCGCAGTTTGCGTAGTGGCCTACTAGGCTCATTCTTTATGATAGTAGCTAGCAGAAGTGCATTAGCTAGCTACATTAGTTACCTTGGATTGAGTGGAGCTGCAGGGGAAAAGCACGGATTTTGTTTCACTTCAGAAGGGCACTTCTGCACAGCTGTAAGTTTTTTGTTTTTCTTGCGTTGGAATGAGCGTTAGTGGCCGATCGACAAGAACAACATACGGGTTAAGAGCTGTTATCTTCACTCTCCTAGTGTTGTCTGGAGACATTTTATCTCGCCTAGCCAGTGTTCGTTGCAGCAAAGTTGTGCTTCTAGCAATGAGTTTTAAGTTTAAGATGTTTTATCAGGTTTCTGCTATCCTAGAAAGATGTTGTAGCTCATTTTCTTGATATTTTAACAGACTACGGTTGGCAGTCTTTGCTCTGATTGACAATTAATCCTGAAATACGTCCAGATCGCTGTCATTTTGAGTCTTTAGCATGACAGCATATACTATGCTTACGTCATATAGTTTTACATTGTATCAGATGTTGGTATTGGAACATTTTTCTGAGTACAAGTAAATGCTGATGACTTTGCCACATTCTTTTATAGGTTTTATAATCTTTTCCTCCTACCTCTATTCCTACACTGCACCAGTCAAAGCCAATCAGCTTGTAACATTCAGGATTTAGAAACTTGCAGCCAGCAATATCAGGTGATCTCATATATAGAAACAATAATAATAAAATTCAATGTGGTTTCTTTTATTGATCAAAACACACTACACTGGCATTTCGGGTTGGTTTGAAACCTGTGATGGGAGTTTTGGCATAATTAAAAATCTTCAAACTGTGTAAAATATATGAACAGCTACATAAACCGTCTATCTTAAATGAACAGTACTTGTTTTTAAGCTTTTAAACAAGATGTTCCTTAAACTTACGTATTGGGAAGCTTCATAGGAGAATGCTATGAAAAGGTTAAGACATAAATACTTGCTGCTAAATACAGTACATCCTTCCCTTTCCTTTTCTAGACCTGCTTTTCTAAAAAAAAAATTAAAAAAAAACAAAAAAAAAAAAAAAAAAAACAAAGAGAGATGGGAGGTTTCCTGATGCCATAGCTACCACCTAGTATTTCCTCCATAAGACCATGCCAGCTTTTTGTTCACTTTGTAAGGTTTGGGGTTTAGGCTTGGTGGAAACTGGGAAGCGAACAGAAGATGTTTGTTAGAGGGGGAGAGAGAGAGAGAGAGAGAGAGAGAGAGAGAGAGACTAATATTCTCTGCCAACAGAGCTCTTATTATGAGCACAAGCCTGACCTTATTACAGGAGGCCACGAGGCACCGTGGGTAAATGTCACAGACCAATCAGAGGAGAGCAGGGTGCTCACAGCATATAGCCACACTATCCGTAGTAGCTGTCAGACCATGTTTACTTTCTGACTAAGGTTCCTAAGTGGAACACAGAACTGAAACAAAGCTGGGCATTATTACAAATTCAATGTGTGACCTTGTCTTGAAAACCCCGAGCCAGTGATGTAAAGCACAATGAAGAGGCTCATACAAATAGAGCTGAGGTAAAGAGAGACCACATGACCAGAGAGACACTTTAATACTCTTCATTGTTCATCACTTTCAAATAGGGGTGTTATGGTTTGATATTTTCACAGAATCATAAGCTAGTCTACAAATATCACAGTTTTCTTGCTGAGAAATGAAGGCTGCTGTAGGAAAAGTCCAAAGGGAAGGGGTTGTGAAATTCTTTTGGCTAGCCACAGCCTGATATAAATGAGTACCCCTGGAGAGAACCACTGGTGTATGTAACTTGAATGGGTTTTTTAAAAAAAAAAAAAAAAAGAAGAAGAACACGTTTCACATGCAGGAAATGCATTTTTAACTGGTATTTTTAAAAAAGCTGTGGGTGAGGTAATCATCCGATCATACACCATGACTAACTGTGAAACTGTGACACTCGAACAACCCTACTCTCAAACAGAAAAACTGATTAAATGCTCAATGTTGTGGAAAAAAGAACATATCAACAGCACAAAATTTAAAACTGAACACCCACTTACACGCCAAATGTGTGGAGGTAATGAAGGTAATTGAGGTAAAAATGTCTCCATCAATTTACCAACCATGTTGGCAGGTAGGCAACATTTTGTTCACTCACCCTAACAGTTTTCCTGCCTGTTTCTCACAGCTGGATGTGGTGAGGCATAGTGATGTATTAGTCAAGTAATGAAAAAACAGAGAACTCAAAAAGACTGTGAAGAGAGAAAACAATGTTTTTAGTCGTTTCTGAAAATGGTCTTAGCTACACATTATTTAGCAGTTAAAACCACCATAGTTAATAGCTGTTGGTGCAACCAACCCAAGGAATTTAAACTTTCTGGTTACTGGCACAGGACCTTAGCTAGTGAACTACTACGGTCCTCATTACTTCTGACTTTAAATCAACTCCCAGGGATCAGAGTACTTGCGTATTTTCCAGAGTCTGTATTATTGACCGTATTCTTCCCCCATATTCTCCCTAATTTGGTCAACTGCCAATTCCCACCCACCAGCCAGCTCTCCCCAATCATACCACAGCTACCAACTGGGAAGAATGAAGGCTAATACATGCTTCTTCTGTGACAAGTGAATCCAGCCAGCCATATTTTTTGAACTGCTGCTCATGCCGAGTCACAGTACAGCATATCACACCCTCTTCCACGTACATGAACTCAGAGACCCCCATGATTGGCCAGTGTTGCTGTGATTGACAGGAGAGCGAGAGTACGCCATCCCTCCCACCCAGTGCGCACGGCCAGTTTTGCTCTCTTGGAACTCCGACCACGGCTGGCTGGGTATCGTCAGGAGATCGTACGCTCAAATCCTCTCATATGCGCTCTCTCTTGTCAATCACAGAGAGACTAGCCAATCATAGGCAACTGTAAGTTCATGTATTCGGAAGTTTACAAGTATGTTTTCTTCTGAGTGTGTTACGAATTTCTGTTGCGCTCCTAGCTCAACAAACTTTTGAATTACATTAGTTGCCACTTTTTAGCCTAATTAATTGGACTTCTTGAAACACATAATGTGGGACTGGGAAACTCAGTGGAGCTTTGTGTAACTAAAGAATTTATCCACCTTTGTGTATATCAAAAGACTTATACTATACAAGTGGCTTATGATGTTAGTATGTAATGGCATACACACATCACAATAAAACACTTGGTTGTTCAACAGGACTATTACAATTTGCAGCATTCTGATATATTGTCTTTATTGCAGTAACAATGAACAAATGCTTAACAGTTAATTCATTTTTGTAAGAACATTAAATCATCTTTGGAAGTGCAGATATTCCCAGGCAATCGAATGCTTCCAATATACAGCAGACTATTGACTCAGAGCCTAAAAATCAGGTTAGTAGCTTATAGTTAAAAAGACACACTGTTCCTTCTGAACCTCTGGGGAAGAACCAGGACAGGACCGAGCTCTGTTTTTGAGGAACATGTGCATGTACGGCAGAGGTGGGTGGTCCAACCGGAACCCGTCATGACTGGGTACTCTGTATGGACTCAGGACGAAGCCAGGCCAACTCTCACACTCCTCCAGCGCATGTCTATGGGTGATAAAGCAAGGAACACTGGGACACTGGGAAAAGCCTGCAAATGTCATTATTATACACCAAGTGCAGTCTGAGTGGACAAAAACGTGTCTACGGTATGTTCTTTTAGAAAAAGATGAGTGTAGAGACAGTGTGTGCTGATTTCTACAGGCAACACATGGAATGATAAATAATTCAGCTGGACTGACAGCTGCGAAAAAGATCACGCTGTGTGTAATCTTGACATGAAGGAAAAAGTCAACACACCAAATCTGATACCAAAAAATCTCTTAAATGCTAGTTCTGTTTCTAGTTGCTTTTTTCTCCGAGCTACAAAAATGCAACACTTCCAAAGTTGACAGTGATGAAAGATGGAAACATGTGAACAATGTGAAACTCAAAGAAATTTGTTCAGTGTTCTCATGCCTCATCGAGTGCCGTTCTCATGTCAATAATCTTCTTTAATTAGAAAATCCTGACACCTTTACACGACGTTCCTCTAAAGAAGAGAAGTGCATGTCCCGACACACACAGCTGTCATTCGACAACACGGATGACAAAAAGATCCAAAATCCAACATCAGAAGAATGAGTAGTTATTCATGCTCAGCTGCAGGTTCAATTGGCTGGCAATTCATTCCACACACATACACACATACACACACACACACACACATACACACATACACACATACACACACACACACACACACACACACAGAGTGAGTAAAGCCCTAGGGGGTGACTTGGCACTCCACCAAATCATGAGACCTGGCACTCAAAACACTGATCATGAACTTCAGTTAAGGGACTGTAACACATTTTGACATTTTCAATATATTATATACACACTCATTAACCATACGGTTAAAGAATGACCTGAATTATTTTGAATAAAATGCTTTATATTTGTTGGATCATGAATAACATTCTAATGATATGAAAACTGTCACACATTTAATAATAATGTTAACAATGCTAATATGCCTGATAGGTAATAATGGGGTGCTGTTATAGAAAAATAATCAGTAATATGTTGGTGTGATGCCATTATTCCTCTCATACCACAGTGATTACATTTTTTTTTTCAATTAAAGAACTATACATCATAAGTTTTATTCATTTTTACCTACATTTACTGTTGTGAAATATCCACAAAACTAACCAAGTCAGTTCTTGTTATCTTGAACGTTATAAGAGCTATAAACAACCTCTCGTTTTCTCTCTCCTGAGTTTAATAACGTAATTTGTCACATTAGAAAGAAACTGCAAAATGCAAGTCCTCTGTCCTGAAGACTTCTGTACTGACACTGGAGACTCCTTCCAAAAACGTTTAATAAATACCTCAATACAGAGAGCTTCATCATTTCAATGAATACATGCTTTTCTTCCTTTTAATCCCTTCTTTTTTTAGTGAATTAGCTGTTCGTATGTGAATACGTATTAGAACGAGACCTGCGATTCGAAGCCGGAACTACTGTCAGAGTTGCTATTATAGAAAATTAATCAAGCATCAGGGCTGTGGTATAATTTATAATATTGGATTAAAATACTGACACTTATAGTTTTAGTTAGCATTTTACCGATCAATTTCTCAAACTTAAATATATAGTAGAAATTCACAGTCTTTAAACAAAATAATGTGAACATAACATTTCCCTCATGTGCGTTACTAAACTAAACAACTAAATTACACTCCAATTACTTTTATAGCAATCATTTCACTTCCTTACACTGCAATTTCACTTACTTCCAAGTGTTGAGAAACGTCAACACTGTCACAACAAGCTAGCTTTTAGTTCTCAAGCTAGCCAAATCAAGCCAAAGTAACTATTGTTAGCTAATCCAAACAGCTAAACACACCCTTGTTACCCCATTACCAAGTAAGCAAGCCCCTCTCTGACCCTTGTCTGGTCTCTGTATGTGTTCACAGCTGACCCAGCTGGACAGCAAGATAAAGTTAACGTGATGTATTAGTTTAACATACTTACTATGTGCTGTTTGGGTGTAGTCATAGTAAAGCTACACGAAACCCGGTCAAAAACCAATGACATGGTGGTATGATAAGGCCCAATACGAAGCGATGTTAATGTTACCACTCTAAAATTGACTCCAAAGTTTATTCTTCTTCTACTTTATCCATTTATAGTTACATTTAATGTTGTGGAACATCTAGGAACAAGTTAGTTCGTGTTATTACTTATGTTATAGCAGTTACAATAGTTGTTTCCTCACCAGCCTCGCCTAAATAAAAAAAAAAAAAAAATGCAGCTTGCTTGTCAAGTTACCGAGAAACCACAACACGCAACATTCAGAAAAGATACACCTTTACCTCTGACTGCTAGAAAGCACTGACACTGGAGACTCCTTCCAAAAACATCATATAAGTCCCATACAAGTATAAGTTGTTACTATAGAAATGATAACTTATTAGAATGAGCGCCATGCTGTTACAGAAAATGCATCAACACCTTCTGACCAATCAGATTTGAGAATTCAACAGCGGCATGGTCTAAAGGTAGATAACAATAATTCCAGCCACTGAGGCACAACCCATTTTGAGGTCTACGCACAATAGCCTTAAATCTGGAATTAGCATGAGAAAAGTGTAGAGCAGGGTAACAGCTGGCTCTCTGAATAGCGGGACAGGATGAAAGGGAGGCACAATATCACCCCAGTCTGTGTCATCACATCCCAGCTCCATTTCAATGAGCAAATGTCAAGCTGAGCTCCAACACACTACACACACTCATGTCAAGTGCACAGACTATAAGATCGATCGCTATGGAAGTGGAAGTCTGAAGATTGAGTGAAGTGGATTGATCTGATATCAGACATAACAAACTGTGTTTAGACTGCTCAGCTTTTAGGTCAAGTACTAAAGAGAAAAATGAGAAATTACTCACAAAAAGTGGAAACCTGAAGGGTATATTGGGTATCCGTTAGCTGCTATGTGTATAAAATGTATATAATAGTAATAAAAGATAGTTCTACATGCATAATTCTATAAGCATATATAGATTTATATCTTTATATATTAAACCTGGGCTTAGCCTTGAAAAAGGCAGCTCAGGGCTTTCTTGATCATGCTAGCTCACTAAAAAGTCGAACTTTTTATATTATTTGCAAAAAAAAAAAAAGACCTTTACGTCATATTTCTTTAATTCTCCCAATCATTATGGACATAGACATTGCACCAGGCTGTAACGTTACACAAAATTCAAACCCGGCAGTGTTTGAATCAATATTCACTTGATTTAAAACATTCGACATTATAAAAGTACAATAACAGAAATGTAATAGTATCACGGTGTTTGCGTGATCTGTTCACACTCTTAGCAGCATATAACGAAACCAAAGCTGTGCATTAGAATTCTCCAACTCCGAGTTCAGCAAGTGAAGTCAAATCAACATGGCTGCTCACAGCATCAACAGTAAACAAAGCAGCACCTCTTACCTTTAAATGAGTTACACCGTATTTCCTTTAGATCAATCAACATATAGACATATTCACTTGTTAAATCTATAACACTGGCTATACAGTTCACTTGTTTGAGGAGGTAAATATACATCACTCATCACAGTTAGTAGGCTAGCTTGTTGCTAATAAAAGACGAACTTGTCTTTTTTCTCCTCTTTGTAGCTCGAATGCATGTGGGTCGAAAATGACGTAATTCCGAGCTTCGACGTCCCACTTCCAAGTTAAGTCAAACGCAGCATAGAAACAAAAGCATATTAGAAAGAGAATGATAATGTATTAGAACGTGTGTTGTCTTGCAGCTGAAACTACTATCAGAGCTGCTGTTATAGAAAATTAATCAACACCAGGGTTTTTTTTTTTAGCATAGAATTAGTAACTGTGGTAAACTAGCAACTAGAACATTCAGGACATTCGAATAATTTACTAATAATAGAAATGTAATAATGGCACGGTGTTTGCATGATATGTTCACACTCTTAGCAGCATATAACGAAACCAAACCTGTGCATTAGGAGTAGAAAATTTAAACATGACGAATTAAATATTCTGGCCAAGAGAGTTAATGTGCAGGGTTGCCAAGTCTCAGCAAAACGTCCGCCCCAAATACAACTCAAAAAACAGCATAACTAGTCCCACTCCAAAAAAAAATGGGAAAAGGGAATTTTTTGAGTTGGAAACACATTCATTGTGGGCAGCATGCATTTTTGTTTGTTGTTTCAAAACAACCCACTATGGTGTAAAAAAAATGCAACCCTGGCAACCCTGGTGTGACTCACATCAGGTGTGTCTGAAGCACGTAGTGCCTTATTTAGCTAGCTGTGAAAGTCACACAGCTCTCTGGAGCTCAAATGTGTTTTTGAATCCTGAGTTCTCAACTTTATGAATAAGAGATCAGCCGGGAAATGCGGGAAATGCTGTTTTAAAGCAGTATATATATGCATATATATATATATATATATATATATACACACAATACTGCGTATAGTACGTGAGCTGTATATGTATATGACATCTCACGTACTATAAGCAGTATTGTATGACAAATAACCTACTTTAGCATGCAGACTGTTAAACGTAACACTCGATACTCAGACATATCAAATGATAAGACATGGTACGCCATATCGTTACCGCTCTAACATTTCCCATTTCCCAACTGTAAGCTGTGAAATATATTTGCTTCAGTTAGATTAGTCTAATGACAGCCTGACTAACAATAGGCATGACGTATACTCTTCATCCACATTCAGCAAAAGTGAAATCTATTTGCAAATTCAGCAGATTATCTCACGCTGGCAGTTTCAGTGTAGTCAGGAGTGTGCTGAAAATTTTGGAGTAGTCTGATAAATTACTCTCTGTAAGTCAGCAGATAGAAAACGTAATTACTTTCATGTGTAATTAAGCATTTCTGTTTCCCGCTTCACCATAGGATAAGCCTTTTAACCGAGTGAAAAATCCTTCTTAACGTGTCTCAGCCCAAGAAAAGCTTACACGACACAAAGCTCAGGGCTGGAGTGACTGCGAGCTTATTATCCATTTGGGGCGTTTTATCTTACTGAGCAAAGGACTTTTGGTTTTTTTGTTGATTATTTTCCAATGACAGCACATCCTGACACGGTTCATTCCTTTTATATCACAGGAATTACCCAACACCAACAATTTCTTACTCATTAAAAAACGATAAGTCGTACTTTTTATCCGTTTATAGTTACTTTTAATGTTGTGAAACATGTTTCTGTTATCACTTACAATCTAACACCTATAATCAGTCGTTCCCTCACTAGCCTTTCTTTGTCCGATGTCCGTCCTGAAGACTTTTCCATGTCTGTTCCTGGAGACTTCTTCCAATTAATGTCTCCTCACAGAAAATTTGATGTTTCATTTTTTTTTTTACTCTATCCATTTACACTGGGTATCCGCCATACAATTCTTTGTGAATTAGCTGTTACATTAATGCTGCGTGTGACTAAAGGTTGTAGCTCCTCAGCTCCGAGTTCAGCAAGTGAAGTCAAATCAACATGGCTGCTCACAGCATCAACAAGTAAACAAAGTAGCACTTTTTACCTTTAAATGAGTTACACCGTATTTCCTTTAGATCAAGCAACATACAGACATATTCACTTATTAAACCTATAACACTGGCTATACAGTTTAGTGCTTTGAGGAGGTAAATATACATCACTGTCTTTTTTCTCCTCTTTATAGCTCAAACGCATGGGGCTACAAAGAGGGGGAAAAAATGACGTAATTCCGAGCTTCGACTTCCCACTTCCAAGGTAAGTCAAATGCAGCACAGAAACGAAAGCATATCAGAAAGAGAATGATAATGTATTAGGGCGTGTGTTGCCTTGCAGCTGAAACTACTGTCAGAGCTGCTGTTATAGAAAATTAATCAACACCAGGATTTTTTTTAGCCTAGAATTAGTAACTGCAGTTAACTAGCAACTAGAACATTCAGGACATTCTAATAATTTACTTAAAGGTGCATTAGGTAAGATTAGTCCATTTTTTTAAGCTTAGTTCTCTAACATTTAACCCCTTGAGCCCACCACCACCCCCCATTCCCACCTATGTTCACAAAGCTCTACCTCCAGGATCTCCAGTGGCCCTTAGACTGTCTATAAAATGATGAAAAAGTCTGTTCTCCAAATGGGATTTCTCAGCCACGTTATACTTTTGTGGACGTGTGCTGTTCTAGGTATTATTTGTACAATTTGTAATTTCAAAAATTCTAAAAAAATTTTTTATTAAAAATCAACTACTGCACCTTTAATCATTTTTTTTAACTTAGTAGTTTACTTTCAATCTATAATTTAGGTAACAAAGTTATACTTTCAAAGTGACCTCATCAATCAAAATCACCATGTCATGAATAATAAAATGAAGAAAAAAATAATGATTTTCTTCTTCACATGATCTTCAGAAAATGTCTGACGTCACAACGTCCTGTTGAACACGTGACTTATTATAGGAATATTCCAAATATTTCACAGGGGTGAATGTTTGGAGTGAGACTAAAATCTACCTATCTTTTTTAAAATCTATCTTTTTTTTTTTTTTTTAAGAACCTATAATGGCTGACTCATGTTGGAGGATGTTTCAAGCATGAGATATCACACATTCATCATAAAATAAGAAGATTTTTGAAGTAAATTGGTGATTGAACGATTTTATATTGAAGGTAAAGTGTAAACAGAGGACAGGAAAACATGCTGTAGGTTTTGTTTTTAGGTTGTATAAATGTTTTCAGCCATTTAGGCTGTTGTTATTTAGGAAGGATATTTAAGCCATGTTTAAAATGTGGAATATTAGTGTAATATGGGGAAACACAACTGGCGTTAGCTCTTATCCTCTGTAAACAATACAGAAACAGTATAGAGAAGCTCCACACTGCACCACTCCTTCCACTCTGAGTCTATTGACCAGTCCAGGCTTTTTCCCACAACACTGAGCTTTCTTGCTCACCTACAGACTCTGTTGTTTGACTATTTGTCTTTGTGTCCTGGTCTTTGTGATGAACTCAGAGAGCCAGTGGTGCTCCTGGAGCTCAAGCGGTAATGCTACTCACCAGCGGCTGCATCTCCGAGTTCACTGGTGGGACCTGAAATCTGTCGATTTCCTCCATCATTTTGTCAACACGGTCTTCTGAGACAGTATATCTCCAAGTTTTGAGCTGATATCGTAACTGAAAAAGCGCATTTAATCACTCAGATATATCCGGCGTCATTTCAGTTTGTTGTCAGCTATCTAACGGTTACGCTGCTCAGGGGTGACTCAACGTCAACGCGTTCTTTTTTCCTTGTCCATCCGTATTCCGAGGAATCCCGCCTCCTCGGCTAGGATTGGTCGTTTTCGCAACCTATCAGCGGACCCGTTACTGTGGATCAGCCAATCAGCGTTTACCCAAACATCACACCGTAGGCGGAATGCTCCTAACCAATCCTAACGCAGCAGCCGGGATTTGTCAGAAAACGGGTGGAAGGGAATAGCGTAACGTCAACATTTCACTTCCGGAAACACAAATCCCGCCCATCTTGACGTGTTAATGAATAATACATAAAACACGCCCAGAAAGTTCTGTGCCTGAGGTAGATTGTATTTTTTTTCTATTCATTTGTGTATTCATTCACTTTATGCACAACTTTTATAAATGCTCTCTCAGATCCAATCCATTAGTATCAAATAAAAAAATTAAAAAAAATACATACATACATAAATAAATAAATACATCAATAAATGCATAAAAGAAAACAAACAAGAAAATAGATAGATAGATAGATACATAGATAAATAGATACATACATAGAAAAATAGATACATAGATACAGGAATTTATTTATTTATTTATTTATTTTAATTATTAACAGGTGGGAAGGGTTATTAGTAAATTTGCACTTTTCAATATGAAAATTATGAGAAATATAACATTTATTATATAGTACATACTATCTTTTATGTTCATGGACCATGGACTAATAAATTAAATTAAATTGAACCTCAGTATAAGTGCAGTATAAGTTTTGATCAGAATTGCTCTATATGGTTGAATAAATAAACAAAGATCCATTTCTGGTGGAAACTAACATTTATTGACATTTATTATACATTTATTATACACATATATCCACTATATTGTGCATGTTTTGTTTTTGTTTTTTGAATAATATTCAAATATTCATTTTCTTTTAATGTGGAGGTCATTGGCAGGCCTTTTTCTGTGCTATATTCACAATGTTCTATGTTCGTTTTGTTGTTGTTGTTTGATTTTTTGGCATACAAAACATGAATTATAATTAAATTGATGTCTTAATTACAGTTTAACAATATTACCAACCCCTTGTATATTGTCGCTGAACCCTGTTTCAGATTTGGTTGTCACTAATGCACAGCATACTGCACATCATTCATTCATTCACTCTTCAAACCCCATTATGAGTTTTTTGAAATATGCATTATTCGATTATGTGTTACTTGTTTTGTGCAGAATAGCCTGTTTTGTTTTTTTTTTTGTCATCAGAGACAGGTTTAGTTGATATTAGCTCTTTGGTTCCGGAAATGTGAGATCCATAATGAATTTATTACTAAAATGTTAAAGCAAGGTATGTGACTTGTCCTGCAGATGGAGCTGTAAGATTATATATGAAGATGAATCCAAACATTGGCGTTTAAAACAAGTACAGAAACTGGAGAGTCACCTTCAACCCCACTGAACACGTGTGGGATGAACTGGAACACCGACTTCACACCAAGCCTACTTTCTAGATATCAGTGACCAACCGTGTGTGCTCTTGTGGCTGATGGGCAAATCTCCACAGCCATGCTCCAAAACCTAGTAAAATCCCCACAGCCACGCTCCAAAACCTAGTAGAAAACCTTCCCAGAAGAGTGGAGGTTATTATAGCAGCAAAGGGGAAACAAGCCAATATTAATGCCCATGGTTTTGGAATTAGATGTTTTCAGGTGTCCACATACTTTTGACCATATAGTCTATCTATCTATCTATCTATCTATCTATCTATCTATCTATCTATTGCAACAAGAAGACAAAAGGAGAAAAACAAAGGGTGGGATACAATCTCAGAGAGAGAAAAAAAATGTAAGTAGCTCTTGCTTTTTTTTTAAGAATAGCACCTCTTTGTGTTTTTGTGTTATGTAATATTTCCCATTATATCTACACACATACATCATTACACACATCGCTGTTGAATTCACAATTGAAATCTCAGCGAAGTGTTCCAGCTGCAAGGCAAATCAAATGTTTATACTGATGCACTCGTTCTAACATTATTATGCATTATGTACTGTACACCTTACACAGGGACCAACACCGGGACTTGTATGGAGGACCCTCCATATAAACAGATTTTTAAAATGTGCTGTTATTTATATTACAAAGAAAAACATATAATTAATGATTCGTGAAGCGTAGTGTTAGAAGACATTCATGGAAGGAGTCTCCAGTGTCAGTGCTCTGTCACAGTCAGTATATTTTCTGCTATGGGAAAGTTTTAAGGACGGAAGGTTTTGTGCTTTGCAGTTGTTCAGTAACAGAACAAGTTGAGAGAGAGGAAAAAGCAAGAGTTTATAGCTGCTGTAACATAAATGATAGAAGGAATTATCTTGTTTCGCAGTCGTTTCACAACATTTAACGTAAGCACAAACAGTATAGAAAAAAATACAGAATTGTTACAGAATAAATCCTGATATGTCTTTTGATATGTACACATTTGTAGAAGCAGACTGTATATTTGATATTTTATACACAACTTAATTACAACCTTTTTTTTAATGAATTAATGGTTTAGAACTTGGCCCTCGCCCTCCCAAATTAGTAGCTGTCACGAGATGGCGGAGAACTAACTAGTGGGTGGGAATTGGTGATGAATTAACTGAGTGTGAAAATGTACTGAATTGTTAGGTGATCCATATTATTTTGAATTTATAGAAAATATGCTTTTGTACAGTGTAAGCATGTAGGATTTTCCATCCATCGCAGGAGAATTAAACTCACAGAGTGAGCTGTCACCAAAAATCAAACAAAAATCACGTACTGAGGTTATGAATGACAGCATTTTGTCAGCAATTATTTGTTATTGGTTGTTTACCAGATACTGAGACAGAAGCTGGGTTTATGGAGCGATTGTTTGAGCAGAGCCTCAGCAACTAACCATCTGCCTCATATAAAGCAATGCAATTCAATTATCAAACCAATGAAATATACAGTACGCATTCCACCAGTGGAAAAAATCAAGTTCTTGGCTTTAAAATAAAAACAGCATTTGCTTTGTGACAGCTTGAATCCACCCTAACAGTTCAAGAAAAAAGAAGAAGAAGAGGAAACATGTTTAAACGAGAATAAATAGTAATACATGAGGTTTTAAAAATTACCAAAACTCAAATAAAAACAAAACAAAACAAATAACACCTAAATTCATGTCAACAAAACAAAAGACAAATTAACAAGTTTTATATTTGTTGTATCATTTGACATTTATTTATTTATTTACTTGTTTGTTTGTCTGTTTGTCTGTCTGTCTGTCTATCTATCACTTAAATTTTCCTGTTTTTCATGAGTTTTAATTCCCTGTTTCATCCAATTAATTATTATTATTTTATCTCAGTTATCATTTTTTATTAAATATGTATATTACATATGATAAATATTATATAAATATTATTCATATATAAAATATAGTTATATATAAATATAATTATAAAACATTAATTTTATTAAATAATATATTAATTGAAATTAAATATTAAATAATATTATATTTAACTTACATATAAATTATAAATTACAAAACTACAGAAAACAGAACAAATGTGTGTATATATATATATATATATATATATATATATATATATATATATATATACACACATTTGTTCTGTTTTCTGCTTCCTTCTTCCTGTATACTTTTTTTATTCACCATTTTAAGTACTTTGAGCTCCATTTATTATTACTATTATTATTATGATTATTATTATTATTATTATCAGTAACAGCATTTGCAATATGTGCTAACATAACTGACATGAAATATCGTAAAGGAAACTCTAACAGGAAAGAGTTTAAACTCTTCTGCTTTAGAAGCTCTTGACATCTTTCCAGATCTTGTCTTGGTATGTTTTTGAGATGAACTGGATGATCATTCACCCAAGGCTCCAACTTGTGTGTGATATCAGTTCTGGGCAATATTTCTTAAAACAGTTGAAACACAGTCTTTCACATCTTCACATGGATTTCCACATGCATTGTTGATCCCCAGAGTCCATTATCTAGTATATCTTGTAAGAGCTAACTCTAGATGGGTAGTTACCTGTACCACAGAGCGGATCTTCTCAAAGGAATCGTTGCACTTGGATGCATGGTGGCATTTGATATTGTCTCTGGTTAATGGCAACAAGACTCTCTGGATTTGCGAAAAAACTGCCATCCAGAATCTCACCTCTACCATCCAGTAAATCTGAAGCATAATCTTTTATCCATTATATATTCCTGACAGATGTGTCTGAGCCAATCCCTGTCACAGCAGCCAAGATTTCTGCTGATTCCGTCTTATATGTAGCTCTGTGAGTTTACTTCAACGGTGAGTAATGGAAGTCAGGCAACCATATTATAAAAAAGTTATAAAAAAGTGTCTAAAGAAACCATACACACATAGGTCAAGTAGGTTGAATTCAATCTCTGTTTTCACTCATAAAGAACATTTGAGATATATGTGTAATACAGGCCTAGTCCTCCTACAGTTATCCTGTGGGTGGCAATGGCTATAGGTCTCGCATCTCAATGCTAGTGCTTTAATTAAAGATGTCTATTCATAGTGGAGACTTGCTCAAAACATGGAAAGCTTTAATTAATTCAAAGACTCTCAATAACACACACACACACACATTCTGTTCTTGGCTGACAGGAGTGGAACTCGATGTAGTCTCCTTCTGTTGTAGCCCATCCACCTCAAGGTTTGACATGTTGTGCATTCTGAGATGCTTTTCTGCTCATTATGGTTGTAAAGAGCGGTAACTTGTCTGATCATTCTCCTCTGACCTTAACAAGTCATTCTGCCTGGACATTTGCATTTCCTTACGAAATTCTAAATGAATGCTTTATTAAAACAAAATAACCTCATAAACAGTGCTAGTATTAACTGTAAAGCATAAATACAGGGCCTTTTGCACCGCTTTTGTTCCAGAACTAAATTTACAGTACTAAAGTACTGGGCAATTTTGCACAATCTATTTCCCAGTACCGTTTAAAGGGTTGCATTCACACCGACAGTGGGCACTAGGAAGTGACATAAGCCTGTCGACGGCGACATCATTTGTGCGTGGCGTTCAACAACGGAAACAAAGAAGAACAACGTAAACAACCCGAGGATGGAGGACGCTGTGATTGGAGCTGTGTTTTTGTTGTGTCTCGCATCCATCTATCGCTGTTCTCCACTTGTGAAATAAGTTGACACTACAGTATGTTTACACTGCGTTTTAAATCATGGCGGGTGAGGGCGTTTTCGTACGCGTTTGGCCAATCAACGTTTACTTACGTCACGGATAGTACCAGTTGTGCTGGTTAGACCCTGCTCCGGAGTAGGAGCTAATTTGGTTCTCGAAAAAGGCAGTCCGGTACTAAAATCGCACCCAGTTCCGGAGGTGCGAAAACGCCAAAAAGTGGATAGTTCCACAATTAGTTCAGGTACTATGAAAAGGTTCCCGCAGTGCGAAAGGCCCTTAGGTATTTTATTACATGTTCCTTATTAGAGAGATAAAGATTTTGGCATTTTTGATCACATTAGGTCTCTCTAGTAATTCATTCAATTCACTAAACATTTAATAATAAACATTTCTTGATACACTTAGATCAATTCCTCGGTCAGAGTTTCAAAAACTTTGTTCAAAAACTTTGACTGGAAGTATATAATGCTCACGATTTAGTGGATAAATGCGTTTAATGTGATCTAATCTTGTTTCCAGTGAATAAGTCTGTTCCTGAGGAGGTCTAAACTCACGTTCTTGTTGTTTAGGTAACAAATCCAAAAACAGGCACAAAGAACAGACAAATCCAGGATTATGTCACATCATGAACAATTCAATCCAGTTAACTCGGTAATCCAAGTATGAAGAACGGTTAAGCATGACTGCAGTGATTGCATCCAGTATGCTCCTCTCAGTGTCTGCTCTTCTGTCTCTAAGATGTGCTATTTTCCAGATGATGAGAGAAAAGTAGCAGGTTGACTGAGACAAATCAGTTTTTATTCAAGTGCTGAAATATATTGAATTGATATGCTTTTAAAAAAAAAAAAGCTGTGAATTGCACCTTGACTCCTGAGCAAAGTGCAGAGTAAGGTATAAAGGAAAAGCATGTGTCTCAGTGCTCAGTGCTCGCATAATTGAATTGCTCTCACATGCATCAGTTTCTCTGGACAAATTCCCTTTGTTTATTGACACGAATCTCTACAAAAGAAATGTTTAGAGTTAAAACTCTACAAATTAATCTAGACTAATTCCACCTGATGGTGTGGGTGATTTCTAACAAACTGTGACTTATAAGGGATACAACACGATGGGTGCGCTGTTATAGGAAAACAATCAGTGATATAGTGATAGTGGTGTGATGTAGCCTGATATGAAGTGAGGTTACTGTTTCCACCCTGAAGCTGATTATTTACCTAAAACAGCATGAAATATTTTCATGTTACAGAGAAACCAAAAAGTCCTCCATCCTGAAGACTTTCCTGTGAAAGACTTTTCCTGAAAACTTGCTGAGTTTTACAAAGCACTGACACTGGAGACTCCTTCCAGTAATATTCACCATAGCAATGATTATACTGTACGTGTTTCCTTTGCTAAATAACAACATGAATGTTTTTATTAGGCTTCCACCATACAATTCCCTGCGATTTAGCTGTTACCAATCAAATGTGAGAATTCAACACTGCTGTGGTATAAATGGAAAAAGCCTTGTACTCTATAATGCGTTAGCAAATGTTCTCAAATTCATCAACTGATCGAAATGTTCAGTAGTTTAATAATTATAGAGATTTGTTCAAAGATTAAGATCCATTTAAACCTAATGGAGGCTGACATGCTCATCCATTCACAATCTGGTGTTTGGTGAAATGTCTTAAAATGGTGCATTTAACAAAAGGCCATATTATGCCTGCTCATCAAACAAAGCACAAATATTAGGATGGTACATTAAGCTGTCTTCATTAACACTAATGAGCTCGGTGATAAGCGTTCAGGAAGCTGCTTAATCATACTCTTGGGAAAGCTTCAGGAAATAGCTTTGCTACATAACAAAGAGCAGGCCAATTTACAAGGAACATTTACATATATATATATATATATATATATATATATATATATATATATATATATATATATATATATATATATATAGCTTTGTTTCCCACTGATACAACAATATGTATGTAAAGACATTTAAAACATCAGAGAACAGCATTTTGACCTGTCCAAACCCACTATAAATACACTGTACCCTGAAATATCATTTTAAAATTCTATTTACAATTCTAAAAATTATAAAATACTTCAAAAATCATATTAGGCTTTGCATTAATATATGAATCCATTTAACATCTTATGCTTGAAACATCCTTTTTCATGAGTCATCCATTATAGGTTATGAAAAAATTTACATCTAAGATCACATTCACTTAACCAATTGCCTGAACACATCAAGTCACATGTCCAAATTTCCTGAGGATCATGGGAAGAAGAAAATTATGCTCACTTTTTCTTTTTTATTAGTTTTTTTTATGATATTATGATATTGATTGGCAATATGGATATGATATAGACCCTGTTACCCAAATTATACATTGAAAGTAAATAATTAATTGTAAAAAATTTTAGAGATCATTAGAATGCCCTTAATGTGTATATATTTGCTAATTCTATGCTAAAACATTCAACCCTGTTGCTGATTTAAGAGCAAAATGCAACCATTTTCAGGAAAGTATCCTGAGAGGGGTTAACATTAAAAAAATTTCAAAATAAAAATAAAAATGTTTTTAAAACATTTTATGAGTTTCAAGGTCTAAATGCAATCAAATCGCAGAATTAGCCAGATATCTTGCTAATCTCAGCCTTCTGCTTCTATTAAACGAGGAAAATTTTCAAGTCCTTTGAATTATCAGGTTCTGTCTGTGATTTTAAGATATTGAGCCATAAAGTTTTGGCCCCCAGTAGGGTCGAATAAGGTATTATTTTTAAAACACTTTTAAGCAATATGTTGGTGTATTCAGTGGTAGGTAAATAAATATAAAAACTCACTTTTGCCAAAAAGGTAGTCTGCGTATGATGTGTTGTTTAATTCTTTTTTTTTTTTTTATTGTAATCTTTGACAAATTCTTGTGGTATAATAATAAATAAAACACTTTGGGGCATGCTGTTATACAAAAATAATAACAGCAAGTTGTGATTTTTTCCTATAAGAACACATTCTTAAGTGTTATATTCCTTGCTTATTGCAGATTTAATATCCATTCTCAGTTAATGAATATTATTCCGCCAAGTTCATGCTCATGCTCAGACTAATTTAAGAGCAGGTGACCCAGACTGAAGACATGGATTTAAAAAAAAAAAGCGTTAGAGCTTCTCTTTAGAGCACATTCAGAGCAAACTATTATTAATATATCATTAATAATAACTATTTTGGGCTCGAAACCTGAGCATGTTGGAGGATAATAGACAGAGAGGTCCATCATCAATCTCATTAAGCTCCGACTCTGTTTAATATTCAAGTCAGTCTGCAATCTGAATAAAATGACAGGATAATTTCTCTGTGTAAAAATTAGCCACACTATATTATCTACTTGTTTCAGTGACACGTTTGGTAACAGGTTCTTAGTCTCAAATTATGCCTTTTAAATCAGTGTATTTACCAAAGCTATTATAGTTAAATGCTTGTCTCAGAGGTACAAAAGCAATTGCGATGCTTTGCATCTCCTAACTGGTGTCATATTTGAGTGATCCATCCACCTTAATAGCTGTAATCAGGCTATCTCATTAAAACTCCTGCTTTATATATTACGTCACATCCACCTCAGGTTATAGTCTGCTGTTGCACACAGTGAACGTTAGATGGCAAACTCGCTTAACCCTCAGTCACTTCTGCTTATGTCTTTATGTGGAAGGCAGAGACAATCCCTGGTTGTGGCAGCTACAGATTATGTTAATCACCATAGTTTTTTCTGCTTTGTCATAAGACTGCTCCGAGAGTTCAGGAGGCTTTAACTGTATCAAGCGTTCATCTGTTATTCTCCATTCTTCGCCAGCATTGATCCATGTGCACCATGCAGCCTCGTGTTGTTCTCTGTGATAAGGATTGTTTTTTTCCTCCCTGTATATTTAAGCAGAGTCAAAAAGTGTCTCATTTCACATCCTGAAGACCAGAAACAACCACAGGCAAGGCAATACAGGTGATTTAAAAAAAAAAAAATAGATATCACAATCTTTTTTTACTCTTTTTTTTTTTACACAATTTTTTTACTCATGCATATGAGGTTTCCTCTATTTAGATATGTGTACATTTGCATAATTTGTACAACCAAAAATCTACTCTTTGGATGATGTTAGTATGAAAATTTGGATTTCACTTTGAACACACTACTCAGAGAAAAACCTTTACACAACAGTTGGTTGGAAAATCATTTAGTTATCGTTTGATCAAGAAAATATCATTGCACTATTATCTAAAAAAAAATAGTTGTTATGTCAATTTTCCGTATCCAATTCCACAAATCCATTACTAAGCAACAGAAATTACTCTGTCATAAGCTTTTAAATATGTGTAAGAAAGCAAAATGTAAAATGTCATGAATGCGGGTCAACTAGAAACTGAAATTTTTTGGCTCTGAGCAAAGGGGAAAAAAAGATTTAGAGAAATATTATGAGTTAAAAAATAAATGTGATTGTAACACTACATGTGGTTTATAAGGTTTACTGAACAAACTGATGTACACACTCACTAGTCAGCCAATCATGTGGCAGCAATAAGTGGCGCGATACATCATACAGATACATCACATTAAATATCAGAAAGGGGAAAAAATGTGATCTCAGTGCCTTTGACTGTGGCATGTTCTTGTGCCAGACTGGCGAGTTGGCGTATTTTTAGAGTTTTCACAGAAACAGAATGGTGCGAAAAACATCAACTGAGCAGCAGTTCTGAGGCAGAAATGCCTTGTTGGTGAGCGAGATCAGAGGACAATATCTAGACTGGTTTGAGCTGACAGAACAGCTATGTTAACTCGAATAACAACTCTATATAACCGCGCTGAGCAGAAAAGCATCTCAGAATGCACAATATGCTGAACCTTGAGGCAGAAGACCACATCATGCTTCACTCCTGTCAGCTAAGAACAGGAAGCTGAGGCTACAGTGGACACAGGCTCACAAAACCCGGACAGCTGAAGACTGGAGAAAGACCAGGCGACTCAAGCGGCCGGTGAGTGTATGTCATAATGACACTTACCCTGGTATTTAAAACAGGAAACATGGTTTTCAGAAATATATGGAATGGTGTGATTGGTGGAGCAGTGGATGTGAGTGTACAGAAAAGAGTGAAATAAATGTATTACAGCTGAGTGTTGGCATTTTTAGTACTACAGCTCTGGAAAAAGAATAGAAGTGTTATAGATACAATTTATCCAAAAATCTGAAAAATGTCTGACCAAAATTGTCACGTGTCTTTCCTTATATGGCTACAAAATCTCAAAGCCGCCTGGAAGAGCTTTATAGTCCACAGCACCTCTGCGTACTTGTCACAGAGCCAGTTTCTCTCACCTTTGGTGCATGATGTTATCTAAGATTAAGTTACATTATGGGTCCATTTATAACCCTGTTCACTTTTCGCATTAACTATATCACCTTGGAGGATGAGGATCTACGTTATAATCATTATGCGCACCATGCATCATGTTTCCAAGTTCAGCTGCAATGTGTTAAGTGAGTAAATGAGGCAGTGTGCAGTCCTTCTGCTTGATACTGCTCATTAAATAGATAAAACAAACTATGCTCAAAGTGCCATGCTGCATTCTCAATTTATTTGACTGCTGTATTTATCACAGAGCAGGCCTACTGAGAGTAACTGTGTAAATATGAAATATTATGGTACTGACGCGCTAGCAGTGGCACCGCTGTGTTTAATAAAGGCACAGGCAGTTAATCTTTTTTTTTTGGTAAGCAAGAAGCCTGAATTCAAGCTAATTTAATCCTCACTTTTCCTAAAGGCTCAAATCTAAGGTTGAGCTAAACAAACATTAACCTGCGTTCTCAGTTTAGCATAGCTATAGTGGAAATGCAAGTGAGAAAGAGAGAAAGCAAAGGATAGTGATTGTGTTGTGTGGTGGCAGAAGAATCATAACTTAATCTCTGATGCATTATCTGTCTCACTCAATCCTGTCTCTTTGGAAGTGGATCCAACATGAATCATATTTTTCCTGGAAAAAGTTCAGAATAAACCTACTCCATGGCCTTATAATGTAATTTCAGCATCCGCTACAATGACATACTTTGTTCCAGTGACATGACAGTCTAATTAATGGCTAAGTTCAGAGTCTCTTGATCCACATGCTTGTTCCACTCATGTCCTGAAAGCATATAATTCTGTGGCCTGAAAATTACGGGGAAGGAGTGTATATATGTTCATGACAACATGACAACATGACAACCTGACGGCTGGTTGGGATATTAGATGGGAGGGCTAAAATCTAATATATATATATATATATATATATATATATATATATATATATATATATATATATATATATATATATATAAATAGCTTGACAATGAAACTGTAAGGGTTGAGCAGTGCAGAATATACACTACATAGCCAAATGTATGTGGACACCTGACTATCGCACCTGTATGTGCGTCTATCCCAAACTGTTGTCCCAAAGATTAAAAGCACACAATTGTCTAGAATGTCTTTGTATGCTGTAGCATTAAGAATTCCCCTTTACTGGTACTAAGGGGCCCGAATCTGTTCCAGCATGACAATGCCCCGTGCACAAAGCAAGGTCCTGGAAGACATGGTTTGCCAAGGTTAGAGTGGAAGAATTGACCTCAACCCCACTGAACACTTTTGGGGTGAATTGATGCTAGGCCTCCTCACCCGTCATCAGTGCATGACCTCACTAACAAATCCACATAGCCACACTCTGAAATCTAGTGGAAAGCCTTCCCAGAAGAGTGGAGGTTATTATAACAGTGAAAGGGGGACTAAATCTGGAATGGGATGTTGAACAATCACATATGGGTGTGATTCGTCAGGTGTCCACATACTTTTGGCCATAGAGTGTATATAACCTTAGCCAAGAAAATGGTTGAGTTTTGCCATGAGGTAAATTCCATGCCTCTGAAAGTCATGGTGAAGAGGAGAAGCCACAGTAAATTGCATTTAATTAAAACACACACACACACACACACATTAAATTGTATTGAAGTAAAAATAAACATCTGGTTGTTTTAAAAATGAGTAAAAAAAAAAATTTCTGTCTCAAAAACTTGTATAGGCAACTCATGCCAAGTCTGTACACTGGATAGCTTCGGTTCAAAAATGAGCCATATCCGAAGCCATTGTAAAATCCGCTATATACACACACCTTTGACCACATCACAATAACTGAATTCTTAATGCACCAGGTTTTAAACTAATAAAACAGCCATTCTTCTGTGCATAGTATGTCCTAGTATTTCATCTTCATGTTGTACCTACACTGGACAGTGACAACCTTGTGACCATCATGGTCATCAAAACACCATCATGGTTATGGTAACATAAAAAACATAAAAAATACTTCCAAACTGGAACTTTATCACAAAGATTACTTGCTACAACACAAAATCTTTATGTGAAGAAACTATTAATGAGAAATTGGCCCTCTTTAACAGTAACAACAGCAATAAAATATAATACATCATAAAAATGAGCACATTAATATATAAAAAATAATAAGACATGCAATATGCAATAATTTGAGCTCAAACTTATAGGGACAGTGTATGTATATTTAAACACTTCCAACACAGAAAATTGTTTTCTTTTAAGAAGTGCAATTTTTTTCTACAAAACACTGGCATCAGAATTATTGGCACCCAGTGATAAACATTTTGCTTGCTCTGGATAACAATTACAACACAAAGTCACTTCCTGAGATGTCCAACAAGTTTGGAAATATTTACAGACTGATCTTGGTCCACTCCTCCATGTAGAACATTTTAAACTTCTGTATATTGTTAGGTTTTGTGCAAGGGGACTTCCCTCATTAATTCAGGCCACAGGTTTACATTAGGGTTCAAATCCGGACATTGAGATGGTCATTGCAAAACAATAATTTTGTGGTACTTGAGCAATTTCTATCGTTAATTTGGATCACCATCTTGCTGAAAGCTCTATGGACAAGTTTGAACCTCCTGGCAGAGGCAACCAGGATTTGTGCTGAAATATCCAGGTATTTAATTCATGATGGCATCAGCTTTCACAAGAGTCCCTGAACAACAAGGGAGCAATTTAGAGTGGAAGGAAACTGGAAAACCCAGAGGAAACCTACATGAACACAGGGAGAACATGTGAAACTCTACACAGCTCAAGTTACACAGGGAAAAGTTCCTCGTATTCAGATTCAGGTTACTTAACTGCTTAATTTGATTTTCTGGGCTCCCCATTCAGATTGTTAAAATTATGCCTGGATGTTCATGTCTCTGGAGTTGCCAGTTTCTCCTGAGTAGATGGGTCTGAGATGTTTTTTTCAGTGTAAACTCATAGTTGGTTCTGTTTCATATGATGATATAAAACAGATCTAACTGTGAGTTTACACTGGTACTTGCTTGTTTGATTTCAGCTTATGTATGCACAGTGCTCTTCATTTGTGCATTGTGTTTTGTTTGTTTCCTGTAACAAGACAATTTCCCTTATGGGGTCATTAAAGTATCTGTTTGTACAGCAGAGCATCCTGTACAAATCATGTTTTGCTTCTATTTCAACTTCCTGGTTGTTTAGGGAGAGAGGGAAGGACACAATTGTGAGTTGGTTTTATTAAGATATTAGGATTGATTTATTTATTAGGATTTTCCAAAGGGCTTGGTGTTGTAGGCTGGTTCATAAATTAAAAAAAAAAAAACAACTCTAGGACAAATCAGACTCAAGGCAATGTGCTTTCATACAACATGAGCATATTTGCATAAACTTTTTTTTTCCTTGCCCGAACCCCACTGATGGATTTGTTGGAATTTCAAATGTAAATGAATTTAGATTGAGCCCTGACTTATAGCACCCCTAGATAAAATAAATGCATTTACAGTGGATATAAAAAATTGAAGGGTTTTTGTGATGTAAAAAAATGAAACCAAGAAAAAAGAAAACTGAATAACCTGGCTGCACAATGTAAGTGACATTCCAAGAACAGAACGTCCCTCCAAAATAGATGAAAGGACAAGAAAGCCTTAAAAGAGAGGCTGCCAAGAGACCTAGGGTAACATTAAAGGAGCTTCAGGAATATCTGGCGAGTACTGGTCACTAGCTACATCTAACAACAATCTGTAGTATTCTTCATGTGGCTGTGGGGTAGCATGGCTAGACAGCAGCCCTTTCTCATGAAAAGACAAAAAAAACATCCAAGCATGCCTAAATCACCCCAAATCATGTGCCCAAATGTGTTATGGTCTGAAGAGGCCAGGTTGGAAATTTTTGGGCACAATTCCAAAAGATAAGTTTGGAGCAAAAACAAGACAGCTTATCACCCAACGATCATCATACTCACAATAAAGCATGGTGGTGGCAGCATCATGCTATGCAGCTGGAACTCGGGCTCTAGTCAAGATAAAGGGAATCGTAGATAACTCCAAAAAAATCTATTGTGACTCAAAACCTGCAGGCCTCTGTTAGACAGTTGTAGATGAAGAAAAAAGTGTATACTTTTTATATCCACTGTAAAGGTATTTAACGTACTGACTAACATACTTTGTATAAGTATGTTGTAAACAGAAATTTTACTGTAATGTACTTTAAGTTTAGTATACTTTAGTGAACTAGGGACATCCTTGTCTTGTCTATCTTGTCTATCTTGATCATATTCTGATAAACTTTTAACCACATGCATTTAGGGGCCGTTTACACGACAACGTTTTCAGCCAAAAACAGGAAACTTTTTATGTGTTTTGCCTGTTCGTTTACACAACAACGACATTTTGGGGACTGAAAACGCATATTTCTGAAAACGGGTTTCAAAGTGCACGTTTTTGAAAATGCCACCGTTATCGTCTCCATGTAAACACCCAATATGGGAATCTTTGAAAACGGTGACGTCATGCGCGTGCGTAGTACGTGTTAGGTATGTAGACATGTGCAGTACGTGTCTATTGTAAAGGCAAGCGCGAACAAACATACACAACAATGGCGGAGTTCATGGTAGTGTTGTTGCTGCTCAAGAGTTTGCTAACGCTTCTTCAGCAAAGTGTGAACTTACTTCACCAATATTACAACCAACAGCGGAGACGCATCATATACACACGACAAATTCTTTTTTTTTGGCCGTTATCACGGATATGTGTAAGTGCGAATCGTTTTGATAACATAGTCGTGTAGACGTGAAACTTTTTGAAGACGCAAGAGAAAAACTTTTCCGTTTTTGACTACATTGTTGTCGTGTAAATGTAGCCTTAGTCAAATGCATCTTCTGTTAACTAGAAAGCCAAGACTGCAACTTTAGTACACACCAAGAATGTATATATATATATATATATATATTCTGATAATAAATAAAGATGACAGCCACCGAACACATACTAGCTAAGATACAAACTAGTGGAAGAAACGAAACACCACTGGAGAGAGACACACACAAAAACAACAGGTGACACACTGAACAAGAATGTATTGGCTAAATTTGCACAAGTGTTCTGGGATCAGCAGCCTTTTTGTATTCCCGTTTCATCTTACTGCCAAATATACATCTGTCATGTATCTGACAACCTCTTTTCTCTACTGCACGGTCCATAATCCAGAGGAGGAGAGAAGGATTTTTCTCCAATGTTTTAGAGTAATTTCAGTAGACAAGGGTGAGCTTAATGACTCGCTGGCTTTATATACTTCTATCACAATTTGATTTCCCACTTCAGGCTCTGAATTTGCAAAATCCGAGAGCAGAACTGATTTCTCTTCGGCAAGCTCTCAAGGATGTTCAAATACATTTCTTTTTCTCTGCACGCTGAACGCTACACTGTTTCTACAGATATACTTCTTTATGTGATGGCCATTATTTGTCATTTTGTGGACCACACCAAACTAATGGTAAACGAAATGGCATAGAATTTTATGTTTTCTTTCTTTCTTTCTTTATTTTTTAAAAAAGAGTAAAGATAGTACAGCATTTTTCCCAGCAACTATTCAGACATGTGACATGTCTGGAGGGAGGAATGATGAAAACATGTTCACAGAGTGTCCATTACAGCCACAAACAGCCCCATTTCTGACACAGAAAGGCGCTATATTACAGTGTTATAAGCTGGTGGAATTTCTGCCGAGTGAAGGTCGATGAATTCTAAGCATTCGCTGCCTAGTGATTTTCAGGGAGGCAATTTCTATGCTTCGAAGATACTAAGAAAAGTGCTATTTACATAGTGTCTTTTCCACCATGGGAATATGTTTGTGATTGCTTTTTAATGGCTCTTATCAACCGCCTTGTGTGTAGTTTACAGGGATTTTGCTAAATGTAAATGATTCCATTTTGTGGGTTGTGTCTCATATTGAAACCATAACACCTTCTAGCAGTACACTAGCGTTCCATTCTGCTGGCGGTATAAACAAATACATATTTTATTATCGTAAGTCTGTTATAAGAGAGTCAGGACACTGTTGGGTTTCTGTGCGTAGAGTATCGTGACTCTGTGTTTAGCTGCTGGTGAGCAGGGAGCTGGGAAGAGGTGTGCGCTACCTACTGGACAAACAATTCACACCTCTCCACAAAAACATTGGTACAGAGAGAAAACGGACAGCACAACTAAAGGTTTTGTTTTGATAGTAAAACAATGTATACAACTGCCACGATAAAAGTATAACATTTAAACCTAGTAGGCTAGGTAAAAAAAAAGAAATACTTATGAAAAACTTCTTAAAAAATTCTTAAAGCCCTGAGTGTCTACTTTCATATAAGCCATTAAACACTACTGTGGAGTGTGACATCACAAATAAATTCAATGCTGAACACAGGCACTTCAAAACAGGCAGAAATTCTATTTTTTTGGCTTCTGGTAAAAAGAGTTAATATGAATAACGATATTAATAAAGTGATATTAGTAATGAGGCTATTTATAGCCACCAGCAAGCTTCATTTCTTTAAATTCATGATCTCTATTCTGAAATCAAGGCTACCTCCCTACATTTTTATCTAGACAACCTCCAGATGGTTTGTATCTTATCTATGTTCCCTGGTACCACAAAATTTTATGTTCCAACAGTCATCCATGACAGATAACACACCTGACAACAGTAGACAGCTTAACATAGGTGAGGTAGGTGTTCTTCACATCCTCTTTTGTCTGTGGAATGACAACTTAACGACTCTTTCACGGCACACACTCCAATCTGCCAAAGGTTTACTCAGAGAGCACTTTTGTTTACCAGGATTGATTGGCATCGTGGAGTTAAAATGATAATCTAGGTGGTGTAGCCCCTGGAGCACTAGGCTGCTTACATTTGTTAGCATGAAGCAATGGAGGTCAAACAGAACCACTGGGGCTTGGGAAATCCAAGAAGCCATTAGAGTTATTAAATTGGCAGACCCTTTCATTTCCTCTGCAGCCATTGAGTCAAATGACATAAAATTACCAAACAAGAATTAATAGTAACATGTGGATATGACTCAACTTGGTTTCTTCTGAGCTACAGAGATTTTGCTAAATTAGCTTTCTACGATTTTGCAACTCTATTGTAATAAATTTATCATGCATTTCACAAAGAAGGGTTTGATTCTCAGTTCCAGAGATGCATTGCAATTCTACAAGAATAGTTCAGACATCAGGCCTCAATTAACAAGCTTTTAGTAACATACATGTATGTGTAAATGTTTTCATAAGCTGAAGATTTATAAAAGCATGCACTCATGTTCGTATGTTGATCAATTCCAATCAGGTGTAAATTACCAAGTGCGTTCACAGTACAGCTGATTTCCATTTAGTGACCCCCAAAATGCCACAAAAAGGCAAAAAGAAACAAGGCATGCGCTAAATCGTCCAATAATGCAGCTCAGCCATTGCAGAGCATCAGAGCAATTCTTCTTCCTGTTATACAGTGGCATTTCTTTTTTCCTAACTCAATAGCTAGTCATATTTGTCTTAAGTTATGGATTTGTTTTGGATTACCTTCTCTTTCAAGCTAACAACATGAAAAGACTGGGTTTCACAAAATATTCATTACACTCGCGTGTGATATGTGATTTAAACTTTACAGCATAATTCATATATACAATTATAGAAATTCATCGCCATTTTTATCATTTGAAGCCTGTGAATTGAGGTTTACATTCAAGGTGGGTCTCCTTACACAGAAATGTACACAAACTCAAGAGTTCTCGTAGGACTACGGACGTTTTTCCAAACTAAGTGGATTTTTTTTTTTTGAATACCACATTTCTTGTATACATTCTGCAAGCCATTGTTCAGATCCAATCTAAACTTGTTCCAGTGCTTCTGCTCGGAAGAAAAACATGCCCAGAGCAAGGTCATATTAATGTCATATGATAAGCATAAAGAGAAGATCTACATGAATTATTTCTGCACACTGGTTTTATTGCTTTACTAAAATTGGCCTGAATTCAACTGAATGGAATTACATTACAAATCTAAAATTAAAGTTGTTATGACGCCTTTTCCGAGGTTTTTCCGAGTTCCGAGTTCAATGGATTGCAGCATAAATGTTCATGTGAATGATTTTTTATTTTTTTTTTTACAAAAAATGTGTTTGTATCCAGCTTGCTAAATACTGATTCAGTATTTGAATCAGGTCTACCCTCAAACAAGCAACAGCCCACATGTTGAATACAGATTCGAGAGCTACACTGGTGTTCTGCTCCTACAAAGCGTCATTCAGTCAGTCAGTCATGCTCTCTGCGACCCGATCAGCCTGCTTGATGCATCTTTGCCTCTCCACCTGAGCCAATCTGAAAGAGAGCGCTGCTGCTGCACTGGAGCGGCAAGCCCTCATTTTCATTGGTAATTTGAGGGCACAAGTTTGAGTCACAGCTGAGCTCAAGCACCTGCCCCATTTCTAAAGCGATTTCATACAGGGGGAATAGAGGTTCTGGTACTTCTCATGCAGCTTCTTCAAAAAAATTCAAACAAAAAGGAAAAATCCACCTTGGACAAGTTGCACATCTGTATATGTACCATGATATTTTCAGTGGTGTTATTTTAAGACTTCTTTTATAATGAAAGTTGTCTTCTTTATCTTTCCTTGACATGTTGGTCTCTTTGGTTAACGGTTTCCTACGTGACCTACAATGCCATTCGACTATCTATTGAGTAGCACCAGTTTGATTAATCCCTCGCTTCATCTCTACCTAAGAGCGTAGCGGTGGTGTTTTTGTCCTTTAGTCTGTCCAGCTCTCTGATTTCCTCATCTATACACGCTGCTCAAACAGATCAGCTTCTCAAGTGTCAAATTCCATGCTGATATCACCATCAGTGCCATTGTGCTTGTCATCTGCGATGTATAGCTGCATTGCATTCTGGACTTTTGAGCCCACTGTTCGCTTCCCACTTCTGCTATGTTGGATTTCTCATTAAGCTGAACGTCACTGTAAAATGGTGCATGACAAAAGAAGCCCTTGCTCTTTTGTTTTCAAGAAAACCTGACTGTTATCTCTTATGTCTCCTTGTGATGTCTGGACTTCTTACTTCTCACAGTAATAACAAAAATACATCACCAACCAACAACGTAGCACCAAAATCGCTAAACATATCACAAATATTTCAATATACTGTAAATATATGGAATGTGTCTCAAGGTGGAGTTTTCCTTTAAGTACTGAGGTGGTGATATTGTTCTCAGCAAGCATCACAGTCACCATCTCAGACCATGTGGACTCATATACACTTTGGCAATGAAGCTAAAGACTTGGAACAATTGAGCCTAAAGCTGATTAATGCTGGTGACCAGGTCATGATGAACCCATTATAAGAGGGGGCGAAATGAGATAATGAGGATAAAGAGTGCCTCTGCTTTCACCTCTGTTAGGGTTTTCCTGGAAAGCACCTGTCCTTTGGGGAAAACTCTTAGCTCATTAGGTGCAGATTAGTTTTAGTCACAGCTGTGAATGTCGCTACAGTGTAGTAGGTAATGATTGTAAATGCATAAGCATTCTGTAATTGCATTTTATAAGCAAATAAAATTTCTGTTAAATAACAAAAATGACTCAGGCAGCTGTGGACGCTCGTTTGTCATCTTCAAATATTTCAGCACAAGGATTTTACTGTTGTTTGGGCCACTGGCGTCCATTGCACATTCATGCTGTGAGTCATGAATTCTCATTCTACCACATGCCAAAGGTGCTCTATTGGATCACCTTGAAGTACACATGGAACCAGTCTTGTGCTACGTGATATGGTGCATTATCATGATAGATAAAGCTATTATAAGATGGGTAAACGTGGATGAAAGGATGAGCAACAAAATTCAAATAAGTTGAGGCATTCCAATGATGCTCAACTGGTAACAGGGAACCCAATGTGCACCAAGGAAACATTCCACACACCATTACACCAGCCTGAACTGTTGACACAAGGAAAGGCAGGTTGATGGGTTCATACTATTGATGCCAAATTCTGACCCATCTGCACGTTGAAGCAGAAATCAAGATTCAGCCGAACAAGTGACGTTTTTCCAATCTTCAGTTGTCCAGTTTCGGTGAACCTGTACCCACTGTCGCCTCAGACTCCTGTTCTTGGATGACATTAGTGGAACCCAGCGTGATGTTCTGCTGTTATAGTCCAGCCGCCTCAATGTGTTTATGCATTCTGAGATGCTTTTCTTCTTACCGCAGTTGTAAAGAGTGGTTAATTGACTTACTGTAGTATTTCATCACCAAATTGTCATAGATTTCTTCAGGACTTTATTTATTGCCAAAAATGTTAATTGCATTATTATATAATACAGTTTCATTGACTAAAATTCTTAAATTGCTACCACTTGTGCTAGTTTAATTATTATAAAGCCAGCTTAGGTATTTTTTTTTTTTAACGTCAAAGGCAGATAGTGTCAGAAGGATAGAAGTTGCCTTTGGAGTGTAATATCTGTTCTTCAGTAATGTGAGTTGAGTGAAAAGTGGGCAAGGTATTGAAAAACAGCTATTTTTGCCCCTGTTCAAGCTGTTCAGTATGCATTAGAGAGCACGTGTAATGGCTTCAAGGAGTATAACAGTCTTCCTGCCCCTATTCAACCCACTTGTCACTTTCAAAGCGAGGGATAAGACATATATTGAAAACGGGCAACTAAAGGGCACCACATTTTTAATACACTAGAAAATATATGAACTCCACAATCCGCTTATTATAAGAGGCATGCTATTCGTATAGCCTACAGAATGAAGAGCAGGGGTGAGGACAGAGGGCTCTCATCATTCATAGAGTGTGTATGTGAGTATATAGTGCAAATACTAAGCTAAAAAACTATTACTGAAAAAACTGCCAACGCATTTTTTCCTTTTCTGCCCCATTGTGTAAAACCAGTAATTTTGATTTATGTCATAGTTTCTCAACCCTGGGGTCGTGACTGCACATGGGATCTCCTGAGATGTGGATGGGATTGCTGGAGTTTTTAACCAACCTTTATTTATGATGTAGTTTTGTCCACAGAAATTTGATTTACATAATATATTAAAATAATAATTGAAACATTAAAGATTAGAATTTAAAAAAAAAGATTATTATTATTAAACTTTCATTAGACTTCAGTCAATTTGGAGCTCCTCTTAAGCACCAAAGTGCCGAACCAAAGTGGCCTTTACACTGACGTGTGAACAGCACACTCATCATTTACAAAATACAATGATCTAGTGACCCAAACAGCACATGTGATATTTCAGTCTGTAGCCTTCTCTAGCAGCCTTTGCTCTGCCATTGGTTAAAACTTTGCGAATGTTCTAACTGTTATAGAACATAGAAGTAAAATCACATTGGATTAACAAACTATATGTGATCATATGCAGCTGTAATCCATTTTTTATAATATTAAAACAGATAGTTGAATGTTGTGGGGTCCCTGGAGGACTAGTGGTTATGCCATGGCACTGTCACTGCTGCGGCCCGGGTTAGATTCCCGGCCAGGGAACCAACCCCAGCCACTGGGGTTACACACGACAGTGCACTCCCAGTGCCGGTCCCAAGCCCGGATAAAATTGGGGAGGGATGCGTCAGGAGGGGCATCTGGTGTAAGAACTGTGCAAAATCAAATATGTAGACCAATGATCTGCTGTAGCGACCCCTAACAGGAGCAGCCAAAAGAAGAACAACAACTACAGATAGTTATGATGTTATATTTACTAAACCAGTGCAAGAATGCTTCTGGTGTATGGGCTTTACACGTAGCAAAAAATGATAGCTTAGCAAGGAAAAATATCTTGAATATAGGCTGTATATTAATCTAGGCTGGAAACATATCTTGAATATAGGCTATATAGATTGATTTTAAGCAAATATAAGATTATTCAGCCTATTTCTAGATTTTCTTTTTTGATTCAAGCTTAAAATGATCTTATTCTATAGGTTGTTTAATTCAAGCCTTTATTTCTAGAAAGAAGCAAAATTATCTGCCAATACATTAAGACAATTTTAAGCTTTTAAGTGAATATGTCTAGAAATAGGTTTAATATCTTATATTTGTTATATAGTAATCCCATACTCAGAAATATTAGATAACTTTTCCTTTAAGATATCTTGATTTTTTTCAGTACCCTCATGAAAACATTACATAACAATGCAATACATAAACGTGATTAACCAACAAACACAAATTTTGGCACCATTTTCTAGAACTTTTGATGAGACGCATTTATTTATGAGATGAGTGCCCTTGTGTGCATCAAATCAAAGTTATGATCTTGGCTGGATATAACACTGATAAGCTGCAGTGGGACGCACAAGCCCAGTCCTCCTTACATTATATGCAGTGAGTGCAGAGTGGTTTTAGTTGTGCTCAATGATTCATCAAATAATTTTCAAATGTGTAAATAAAGAAAATAATTAAATGTTACGTGCAAATATGACTTTTTGCCCAAACAATGAGGTAGTGGCAAGAATTTCTAGCCCATAAAAAAAGGAGTAACTGAGCAAAAAAGGTTTTAAAATTCTGTTTTATGTCTTCATTATTGAATCTGAGCACCAGATGGAAAGAAATGTTTTATTTTACTACTGTAAAGATTTTTTTTTTGGCATTGAATGGACCAAGAACCCCGTGATGTGGTGCATCGTAAGCCTCCATATGGATGTAGGTTCATAGGTTAATTGTTAGAATTATTACTTGATGTGATTGACAGTTTCTCCTGTGAGCATGTGGTGAAAAATGATGAGAAGCGACAAGCTAATGAACCTCAAAGCAAGATGTGTGTGTGTGTACTGTGCCAGCATTTACCAGGGTTGATAATTAATTTGAAGAGTAGTTACAACAGATAAATAGGAATTTATATGTATGAGATTGTTTGTGTGTAAGGAAAAAAAATGATGCTTGGTGGTGAGTGTCTGGGGTAGCACCAGTGTTAGCAGACATTATATTTAAATTGATCAGTGATGACAAAATTAGATTATTTTGCTAGTATCTGTGCTATATGTGCAGTAAGTGTATGATGATCAACTTGAACATGTCCTGAAGGAGACAAATCAAATTATTTACCCCAGCAGTGCTCACACTGATAGGCAAAATTGCCTGCAGTGTATTCAATATGGTTATGAATGCCGCACTGTAGAAATCCTCGCACACATGAACATACACTCAGATAGACTGATGTGCATCATGCTTTCATCTGTGCAACACACTCCTGTTATGCGTATGTTGGCTGGAACTTGTCACCCAGCTGGTGGTTTGACTTCTTTATCTTGATTATGCAGAGTAGAAACTGAACTCCTTCGTGGAATGACACAGAAAGAGAAAGAGCAGTGGGATAACTCAGTGTAGCAGCCTCAAACTGAGATTACAGGCACCTTTTTCCGTTATGCTCTCAATATAATAAAAAATAGAATAGAAGTGGAAACACTGCTTTTATATATTTTCAGTCTTGAATATAACCAGTGTGATAAGCACTGTTTTCATGTCATGTAATATTGTTTACATTGCTACTTGTCTTTGTTTCTGTTTAGGTCCTGTCTCTGCCCCCGTCCTGTCATTGGTTCATTGCCCTATTGTGTTCACCTGTTCTGTGTTTAGTCCTTGATTAATTTCTCTCTCTCTCTCTCTCTCTCTCTATATATATATATATATATATATATATATATATATATATATATATATATATATGTATATATATACCTTGTTGTGTCACAGTATTTTTGCAAAGTCTTGTCTTGCATTTTTTGGCTTTAAGTCCAAGCCTTGGTTTCTTGTTCCCACATTCGTTCCAGTTTTTTTGACTCACACCCTGTCTCTCAACTTGATTTTGGATTATTCTAGTTTGCCTGCCTGTGTTTTGACACCCACCAAGGACTAATTATTCTTGGATTAACACACATTACAGATAGATAGATAGATAGATAGATAGATAGAAAGACAGTGGTGGGATACCGGGAGGGTGTACTTTCTCATAATATTCAGAGTTCATGAAGCTTTTATGTTTTCTAATGTAGGTGGGAGTCAATAAACCTTATCCTTCAGAAATTTGGTGCCTGCGAGAGCTCATAATGAACCAAGCCTCCATCTTGTCTTTGCACAATGCTTCTCCGTTAGATAAGGGAGAAGCTTTCTCTGAGGATGACACTGAAGAGAGTGTTAGCAAATCACAGCTCCTCTGAGTCAAACTCTTAATTAAAGCCCAAAGTCACAGTCTCCAGCGTGTCCTCCTCCAGGGACTGATAACAGTGCAAAAGGCTCCCTAATGTATGTTGCTCTGATAAACTCTACTGTTATTGAACACAGGGCTGAGTCACGCTCATCATGCTAGTTATGAAATGAAGATGCTCACTGCAATGTTCGTGTTAATTAGATTTTTGGTGGTTAAATATTGAATTTCCTTTGTTGAGCTAAAAATATTGCATTTAATAATACAAATAGAATTATGCAAATAGGATGAGAGTCAAATTATAATGTGAGGGATGATGAAACAGGACGTGTGTGTGCGCTTAGTGTAAGAATTATTAAGGGCATTCCAGTAATGCTAGTCAGAAGTCAAAGCAGGGGTCACAGCACAGGCAAACATGTAAATAGGAATATCCAAAAGTAAGTGAAATAAACAGACATGGGTCAAAGCCAATAGAAACTTGAACATGTAAAACAAGGCTCAGAAATGCACAACACAATTGGCAAGACTTCGCAAAAAGACATAGACACACTTGGGTATAAGTACACAAACTAAAAAACGGTTAACTTGAAACAGGTGAACACAATGAGTAGCAGACCAATGACATGACGGGGTGGAGACAGGACCAGAACCAAAACAAAAGCACATGGCAAAACAAACAAATGCACAAGCAGGGCTGAGAACTGCGATAGGTGCTGAGAGAGAGAATTTGTGACACAAATAAACTTGCTTTTACTAAACGTTCTTTGTTGTTATTACTATGAGCAGGCTTTAGTCTTGCACTCATGTCTTTGCACTCATGTATTTGACTAAGAAATGAAAGAAGACCAATGCCTAGCCGTATAGATAACGATAAGGACGGTAGTGACACATCCTGATTAACTTTAACAATAGCTAAAATGTCTCTACTCACATCTACACACAGATAATTTGGGCTCTGCATGTAACTGATGCATGCCATTTATAAGGTGCTAGCAAACAAGACCTGTCACAATCTAAGTGCTTAGCGAAAATAAAGCCGCCTAGCAGAAATGCTGATAAAGTATCCACCCATCTCAGGACTTAGCGATGCGAATCAAGCTAGTTTGTCTCCTGTCCTTTCATCTCCTTTTTCCTTTCTAGGACTGTCAGTCATACCTGAATGATCTTTTTGTTTATCGTGCAAATGCTTTGAGTTCAATTTCAATAGGAGATGGATTTATGGGACTCTCAGTATGGTTACCCAAAACTTTTTTTTCTCCAGCTTAGTTTTAATAGCGCTCAAAAGGCTTTCCTTTTATTTGGTCTCCACTGACTTGTTGTTTGAAGAGGCGATTTGTTGAGCCGCTATTTCAATCCAATTTGTTCTCGAACATTCTAGAGTCATTTGAAGCAATAGATGCTCCATTTTCATTTGGGCACAATGTGAAATTTAATTTAGCAAGGCTCTTTGAAGGCACCTGTCACCAATGGAAGCGAGAGTCCTATTTCAGAGAGTGATCTCAGAAAATACCTTATTGAGTTTTGGAGCTGTGCCTCTTGGCTAATGATAGCTATTATTTCACACAGTCCCTGATGCAATATTGGATGCCATTCAACAGGCATTTTATTACAGAAATATTTTAGTATACAGCCATATTTTCCTGTTTTATCTAAAAGTATTCCCTTGGAGAGTCTGCTGTCTTTAGCTCTATTGCTTTGTGACCTTGACTATTTACTTTATTCTACACCTTACTGATGTTTGGAACCATCTTTGGAAATTGGCGTGATTTATGAATGGAGGATTCTCTCTTATTTGTCCCTTTTTATTAAATTAACTGCATTTCTTGCACCATTTTGTTGTTACGTAGACATACATAGACATCGTGGCACATCAGTCCAATGATTATCAATAAGCAGAAGTGTGGTCTAGGGAAACACAACACAATATGCCAGAACATTGCTATTATCCACAGAAATGACTAAGAATATAAAAGCACCAGTTGATTGTTATGGGTAAAAATCGCTTAAGCAATATCACTCGAGTAAGTGTTTGCTTTTATACAACAGTTCTATAAACAAGAAATTAATATTGAGTAACTGACATTTCAGACACAATATGGCCAAATATATAGTGACAGTGAAATGTACCAGTACTGTTATACTAAATATCAGCACTCTTGGATCGCTGCTTATCCAATCAAATTAGTGGATTGAAACTAACTATTGTATAATATACTTTGTGAACTGATAATACAAATAACAAATTGGAACATTGCTGCTTAATACATTTGACATTTTTCATTCCACAGATGGTTTTCGCCAATTAAAGTTTTGCCACACTTCATGAAGGTATAAACATAAATCTTGCTGCTTGTGCCCACAAAGCATAATTACTATTGGACATTTCTGCTTTGTGAGTATATTCTTGCTTACTGCTGAGAGTTTCTGAATCCGGATACTGTAGAGATTATCTTGTATTCATTAAGACTGCTTTGTAGCCAGAGTGAACAAGCCACATCAACAAGACTCATAGAATGTTTTATACAAAAGCTGCAACCACATCATCACTGTTAAAGTGAAAAAAAAAGGAAAACTGATTTAGTAATTGCTATTGTTGAAACCACAGGACATATATTGGAACAGCCTGTGTGTGTGTCTGAGTGTGTGTCTATCTATCTGTCTATCTATCTATCTATCTATCTATCTATCTATCTATCCATCTATCTATCTATCTATCTATCTATCAGTCTATCGCTCTGTCTGCATCTATCTGTCTGTCTATCTGTCTGTCCATCTATCTATCTATCTATCTATCTATCTATCTATATCTGTCTGTCTGCCTGCATCTATCTGTCTGGCTGCCCATCCATCCATCTATCTATCTATCTATCTATCTATCTATCTATCTATCTGTCTGTCTGGCTGGCTGGCTGCCCGCCCATCTATCTATCTATCTATCTATCTATCTATCTATATCTGTCTGTCTGCCCGCATCTATCTGTCTGGCTGCCCATCTATCTATCTATATCTGTCTGGTTGACTTCCTGTCTGTCTATCTATCTATCTATCTATATCTGTCTGTCTGCCCGCATCTATCTGTCTGGCTGCCCATCTATCTATCTATATCTGTCTGGTTGGCTGCCTGTCTGTCTATCTATCTATCTATCTACCTACCCCTTTTCTTTTCTTTCCAAAGTTTCAAAATTGTACTTGTATTTGCAAAAGTGTGTATGTCTGTGTGTGTGTGTGTGTGTGTGTGTGTTTCTCCTCAGGACAGTATGCACACTCAGACATGCAGTAAGTGTTTTGGTTTTCTTCCCTGCTCAGTAATGCAGTAATGTGAGTGGGCGCTGATCTGCTAGTCCTAACCAGCGTCGTATTTAAACACTGTTAGGCCATAGCAAATGTTTATCGGCCGTTGGGTTTAGCTGTTTGCTGGGCTGTGAAATAGACCTAAACTGTCAGTAATTACATCTTAATGAGCACAATGTCTCATTTCAGCAGCCCAGTAATGATAATTAATAAATTCAACCTCTAATTACATAATCCTGTAAGGTTTATTATTCTGCCGAAGAAATGTTTATTGGTGGCTTCAGCATACGCTCAATGTTATGAGCATAATGATAATTAGAAAACTCAAGGTGATTTGTTTTTAAACTATTTTCTGTGAATTATGAATTCATTCTTCTTTCCTGACCTCTCCAGAAAAGCAATGAGATGTTTGGTGAAATGGTAATAGACAGTCTAATAGACATTTGTGTGAGCAGAGGCTCACACAAATACATGCTGTAAACATTCAGTAAGTTCAAGAAAACATCTTCTTTTCACTTAACTCAGTAATGGATACTGATCAAGCCTTTCACACATTCTTGCTGCATTCCATGCTGTCCAGTTAACATCCAGTTTTAAGACATCGTGTGTTTTTTATCAGTATAAACTGTGGGAATGTGAAGAGATGAACACCTCAGCCAGACCAACATCTCTGCTACTTCCTTCCCGGTCTTATTTTTCTTCATAATGTCATTATACACATTTGATGAAAGGTCTTAATGTATATGACAGATAACATTTGTATAAGATGAAACTATGGTTATACTGTATGATTAACATATCATTTTTGTGTCAAACAGTAAGTGGAAACTAAATCACATATAAGAACTAAAGTTGTGATGGAGGAACTGAAGAAACATTGGATCATCCATAGCATAGGATAGTTTAATGAATTGGTTTGAGAAAATGAATGGTCACCTGTTAGTGTCACTTGCTGGTGTGAACAAAGTGCTAGAAATATGTTTGCATGCTCCCACTAGAGCCGTATCAGGCACGTCTCAATGGACAGAGAGCCTGGGCCAGCCCCAAGACCCACTGGAGAAATTATGACTTTGGGCCAACCCTCACCAGGAAAAGCAGAAGGTAAATGAACAAATGAAAAAAAAAGAGTATAATATTTAAGTCTTTATACATTAATTCAATTCAATTAATTTTTATTTGTATAGCGCTTTTTTACAAAGGTCATTGTCTCAAAGCAGCTTTACACAAACAAAAGTAAAGTGAAGTGTGTCTGTGTGACGTCTCTGATGAGCAAGCAGGGCGACGGTGGCAAGGAAAAACTCCCTGAGATGGTGATAGGAAGAAACCTTGAGAGGAACCAGACTCAACGGAGAACCCATCCTCATATGGGTTTACACTGTGTGTGTGTACAATGTGTGTTGGTGTAGTCCATGGAAAACAGCTGAAGCGTCTTCGTGGCAGTATGAAGCATTGCCGGTGGACAGGTCCAGAGTGAAGGGGGGGGAGGTCTGGATTACCAGCAGCTCAGGAGTGATGCTCATCTGGTCTAGAGCGTAGGGGGGTCTGGATCACCGGCATTACATCTCAGCATCTCAAAATAATTAGTAAATTCCTTGGAATTATCTTGGTAAAGTTGCTTCCAAATTAGATTCTCCACAGGGATGTGCCTGTTAAAAGGTTTGCTTTTCATATACCTTAAGAACACAATGCCCACTTTTCTATTTTGATGCATCTAACCACATTTGACCGGTGCAATTAACTCAAAGTACAAGTACACATATGAGAAGCAAGGTTCAGTTTTGGTTTTACTCTACGGGAGAAACAAAATCCTCATTTAAATATTGTTTTCTCCTTCTAATTTTACAAGTGATGTAATGTATACAGTTATTCATTTTCATATTCATCCACTAAAGGCTGTTTTTCTGTTTGAATATCATACGCCAGAGAGAGTGAAGGCTAACATGCTTCCTCCGAGACATGTCTTTTAAGATTATTACTTGTCACACTGTATGAGATGATCCCATTAAAATCTAGCCTGAAACCTATAACAAGCTGTGCGATAACACGTTCTCCAAGATTATCCAGCAATAGAAGATCCTCTACTAATAGACCTGTGATTAAAAATAATAATAATAATAATTACTATGCTCTGCTTACATCATCAGTCAGCATGATTCAGGCTTGTGAGCTTGAAGTAGTAAAGACATTTCTCTTTTCATTAGCATGTTTCATTTATATTTCACCATTGCCACTACTGTATTTGTAGCTGTCTAGTAGTAACTTGTGGCAGGCAGCATGTGTTTTATTGTAGACAAACCAAGAATCACCATCAAAGTCCATAGTGTGTGTCGAAACACACTATGCAACAAAACAGGGATAGTCCATATTAATAAGATTCAAGATTCAAGAGGTTTATTGTCATATGCACGGTGAAAAACCAATAGTTTAGACCATACACAGAAATTCTTACTTTGCACGTCTCCCTAAAAATAAATAAATAAATAAATAAACAAACTAAAGAACAAGCAACAGTCAAAACCAGGAAACTTGAAACACAAAAACGAAGAAAATAAGGCTGGACTTACCTACGCAAATGCAATCAAAGACAGAAACAGTGGGGTTTAAATAGATGAATTAATAAATAAGTTAACACAGAAGAGGTGAACACAATCAGGCAACAGGCCAATGATAAGACTGGAACAAAAACAAAGGCACATGGAAATGTAAACAAAAGCACATTGAGTGCTAAAAACAACTAAAAACAAGCCCATGATTATTGTGTTATCCTATAACATCCTCCTATTGGCGGAGGTTACACTGCAAGCTTTGCAGCAGAGCTTGGTCTTTGACTATTTTTGGTCGCAATGCACAAAATTGGATGCCATTGAGGAAGTCAAATTTTGACCACAGATCTCAACTGACAGCCAAAGAATTCCTTTCCACAGCAAAACTGGGCCGAAAATCATACCATGTAAACCCAGCTTAACTGTGAGTCCAATATATCACGAGCAAATTAGTCTGGGATTATTTGGGATTTTATTAAATCCAAGACCCCATTTAGTCACTTGCGTGTATCTGCTTGATTTTCTTTGTGTTTTTACTACCTTTCTATGTGGATGCTTTTGAAATGACAGAGTGCAGAATGGAGAAATTTAAATGTCAACAGCACTTACCCTTCCATAATGTCTCTCTCATCTTCTTTTACTTTTAAACACAATTCTCCTACCAATCATAGGTAATCTCTGTCATTATGTGTACTCGATCACTGTCCATGTTTTCTTTTTTTTTCAGAAATGAAAATGAACTTGTAATGAGGATGCCTACAAAAATCCAAGGCATTTCATGGGGAGATAAAGTAGCTCAGCAGCGGATATCATGTACTGATTGCTAACTCCCCTCATTAAACGGGAGTAATTGTTTTACTCCTGCACTCTGTCTGAACAGAGAATATAGCGAGACAGTGAAGTTCTCCATGGAGCGCAAGAAACCCACTGCATTAACATAGTCTTTTTTGTAATTTCGCGTCATTATAGAAACCATCATTTCCTTTTATAAGCCATAATTGAGATGCAAATGGACGACCCTGGGATAAAAACAAAACACTTTAAAATGGGAATGGAAAGTCATTATCTGAGTGCAAATTACTCCTCAGATCTATCAGAGTTTCTCTCTGCAACCTTTATTCCTCAGATCTATCAATGCAGGTTCATTATTATTTTCTTTCCTCTCATTGTGCAATGAATATGGATCAGACAGAAGATATTTGTTTCATTTTATTGACATATCAAATCTAATTAAACTCTTTACCCTCTTCATCACATGGTCTGATAGTCAAAGAGCTTGTTGCTAATACGTGATACAAGTGGTTGCGCTAATTATGAGCAGCCCAGGGCAGGAAGATAGGTGTCAGAGATGTAAATAATAAAGCGATATAATATGCAGTACAAGCTAATCTGTCTATCAGTTTATAAAGTATATATATCAGTTTATATCAGTTCACAAAATATCCTTGATGCATTTTGACAAATCTAACATAAACAATAGCCAATTTACATTTACATTTATCTTAAATTTAAGATTATTACTTGTCACACTGTTTGAGATGATTCCAATAAAATCTTGGCAGAATTCTATAGCAGACTATGTGATAACTTGTTCTCCGTGTCAGATTATATAATGAAGATCCTCCAGCAATAGACATGTGATTACTACTTTTTACATCATCAATCAGCATGATCCTTGCTCATGCAGAAAATGGGCTCATTATTCAAAGTGAGTTTGAGGTAATAAATATGTATTTTTTTCTGTCCATTGCATGTTTCATTTACATTTTGCCATTGTCAAATGTCCGGAGTAGTTTTTTCCAGAGTAGCTTACTTCCTGTTTGAAGGATATGTTAAGGGTGTTTCATGTATACAATAAAAGTAAAAAGAAGGACTAAACTTGTTGACAGTGGAGGAATCCCTGGCCTCAAGTTCTACTTGTTTCACAAAAATTAACTCTGTTAACTCTTTTGGATTTAAAAAAAAATGTTAGTAGAAACAAAATCTCCTAACTAATATTCGTGGTCTTGGGGTTAATTATGTTGTAAATATTACAGCTTGATTTACCTTTCTGGGCGGTGGGAGGAAACTGGAGAACCTGGAGGAAACTGACAAAGACACAGATCCTATAAATTCTGCCAAATCAACTGAAAAGCCTTAAGGTTTTGTTACAAAATATTTCAGTGTCATGCATGAAACCAAACTGTTATGTTCATTATTTTCCCTAGAATGATATAGCGGTGCTTATGTGCAATAAAATGCCTACAGCTGATCCCACCAGTGCTCTTGGCAGAAGATTTTCGGTTCGTGGATTGCTTCTCACCCCAGAAGTGACACAGAGGTTCTTAAAATCCCCACCAATGCTACACCTGTCACCGCTATGCTGAGAATCATACACCACCCAAATAATATTTTGCTGAGTGGTGGTCCTACTGATGGAGGTGTTAGATGGGGGCTGTGAAATTGTGCATGGACTACAGTGAGTAATTATATACCTGCAAAGTGCACCATGATAACATGGCAAATCTGTGAAAATCAGCGGTTTCTTCAAGAAAGAGAAATGAAATATTTCTTCACGATGTAATGTAATGGTATTTAATGGGATCAGTACACTACCTTAATGTGGAATTGTTCATAGACTCCTCTATAGATTGTATCACAATTAGCTCATAACAAATTCATGATATACTTTCATCTTGAGCGATATTTATTTTCATTTTAGGAACAACTAGGATTGTCCTCTATTTGGCACCATCCATCTTGCTCTCAATCCTGACCAGTTTCCGAGCACTTGCTGATGAAAAGCATCCCCACGACATGATGCTACCACCACCATGCTTCACTGTGGCAGTAGTGTTCTCAGGATAATCAGCAGTATAAGTCATACTGAGTGATGATGCTAACTAGCCTACTGTTAATGGTAATTAACTAGCTAGTTTGCTTGTGATTGAACATAAACTTCTGTCGAAGCCTATGCTGAAGGAGTTGATCACTTGAACACTACAGTAGTTTGGTATTGATAGTACCAGTCTCTTGCTGAAGCAGACCTGGGACAATCCAGTACCAAGGCTGAACTAGACTCCAAGAACTTTTGCTCCATGAATCACCTAGAAGAAAAGGCTTCATGCTCCCTTGATGTCTATATGCCATGGCTGGGACGCTTTTTCGATTTCACGCCTATGCTTCAGAAAGCTCTTGTGAATGTCCACACACTCATTAATCTGATTGAGTTAAGGCAGATGAGACAGTATGATGCGTGGGATGTTAGGCTCTGAAAACAATCAGGCGAATATGAACGAGGTTTAAAGCATCCTTGGTTCTTCATAGCTTTTATTTCTCATAAGTGATACGACCACTTTTTTTTTAATCTCCTTCAGCTGGGAGTAGAAAGGATGGCGAGGATGCAAATGATCTGCCATTGTTCAGGCCTTAATGAGTTCTGACTAATCTGAATCAGCTACAGTCGGTGTAAATGAAAGAAGCCTCTTACATGTTTGTCCATTACAAAAGAGAACACGCATGCTGCTATTTATTATTTCAAATTCTCTAAAGAGCAGGAATCAGCTGAATATGGATAAGCACTGTTATTCAGTATGTTATACACAGCCAGGGATGTTAATGTCGCATGAGAAATGCCCACTTGCAATTTTAAAGCAGAAAACAATATTACTGTGCAAAGTAGGCAATTAGATTTTGTGTAATTTCTTTTAAGTGTTCTGTGGTTTGTACTGCTGAAATTACTTGTGTAATTTCTATTGTTTTATGTATCATAACAATATATATTTTTTAATGCCTCAAACACCAGACGTAGGTGTTGTATTCATTTTTGTTTGGCACACAGACCACAAAAGTCAATGTCATAGTGTTGCCAGAAAAAAGCAGAAAACAGCAATACAGATTTATGATGTTTTTATACATACTTTATAAAAAGGGCGGCTGGTGTAAATGACTATCTCTACTTATCAGATGACCTTATACCACTTTTAGACTTATGAAGAGCTTGGATTTGCCCTTCATTTCCTTTTACACTTTTAGCGAATTTCAACAAATATCCAATTTACAATTGTATTTATTTGCTCAGAAATTACTATTAAAGAACCCTTTAGAAATTTTCCTTTGCTACTCACATGTGCAGTATGCAGTATGATACATATATGTATCAGCGTGTACATATTTGTGGTAACCCATAATTCATGAGCAACACATTTCTGCTACACCTACTATAACTGACAGCAAAGCACATTATTTAGTCAAGCACACAGTCTGTGATCACCGCTACATTTGATCAAGCGTCTGTATGAATTTGAGGTAGATCTTGACGGCCTTTCTGATCTGTGAATATTATGAAAATGACTGACATACTGAGCAAAGCTGAACAGCAAACACATGGAGGGAGATATAAAGTAGTCTGATATATGGTTTCCTCATATGAGCCAACAGAATGAACCCGGGGTGTTTGTCATTTTAATTTCTGCAAGTTAATATTCTTCTTGTTCAGAGAATATGACAATATGGGAATAACAAGCAGGATTAAAACTAGGAAACATGGAACTAGAAAAACATGGCACTAGGGAATCATGGCTTAGACTTATAGAAATAAAGAACAATAAAACAGTGTGACACAACAAAGACACAAAAAACAGAGAGTATATACAGTACTACTATGCAAGGGTAAATCGCAAACAGGTGATCACAATGGTTAACAGACCAATGACAAGACAGGGGAAGAGAAAGAAATAGAACCAAAGCAAAAGCACATGGCAATACAAACGAAAGCACATGGAGGACAGAGAACAAGTGCAACCATGATGGGGACAATATTCTTGTTACAGTACATTTCATACATGTTTCACTGTAATGGTACTTTCTCTAGTATAATTAAATCATAGTACTTTATTTTATGTGAGTTAATGAAATATTCAATTTTGCTATATTTCTTTTTGAGCATCATTACAGAATAAAAATAAAAATAGTGCATTCAACCCAGAAGACTGTAAGCCAATTAAAAGACAATATATATAATATATAAATTTTGTTTTACATTATCAAAGCTTTGTGTTGAACTATAAAATATATCTAAGTGCAGCTACAGACTATAGGTTACATGTACAGGGCATCTTTGCTAGCTAGCTAATTATGTAGCTAGAAACATATTAGAACGAACATGTGCTAGTTAGCTAGCTAGCTAGCTAATGAACCTAGCAAGCTACAGCAAGTATGTGCAGTTTACAGTATATAGACCGTAATTATTCACATGAAGACATGCTAACAAAATACAAAGAAAGAACGGAATTACTAAACTTATTTACGGCGAATGCTGCACCTACTATGGGGGTAGGTGAATGTTCTCAGTTTTAACTAAAGACTACATTTAACGTAGTGGTTATTTGTGTTCAATTTATGCTATGATAGAGATTGCAACTATCTGTAAGAATAGCGACTTGTGATATTAGTGATATGAGGGATTTGATGGTCAGCTTTACCCAGATAAAACTGAATTCTTAGTTATTAGATGTAAGGCTGCCTGAGTTGTTCTTTGCCTTGGTCGCTGGAGGAGAAGGCACTCATATCTTTTCTGTTAGCCTCAATAGGGATATTACACACAAGCACAAAAGTGATGATGATGTTTCTGTAGCAAGGATAAAGTACTCTATTCAGGCCTCCCCAGCTACACAAAGAGAGGAGCACAGAGAAGCATAAAAACAGGTCATTCAAAAGACTTTTGAATTCATACTTTTAGAATTTTGGATGTTTTCCACTCAGATAACTGACAACAGTTATAACATTATGTCTAGTGTTGTCTAACTGCAAAGACCTCTTGTGTAGCTACATATTATTTTAAAATCAAAAATTGCATTCAGTGTGACTGTCACAAATTCCCTCTCTCAGTGTACTTCTTGATTCCCAGCATGACGAGTGCAGCTTTGTGTCGTTTTGATCGGGGTTTGGGTCAGATGCCTGAATTCACATTCAGTTGTTACCTGAATGTGTTCACCTGTTCTGTGTTTGGTCCTTAATTACGTTGTCTGTTTACTTTCTGCTGTGTCACAAAGTCTTACTGTGAATTTACTGGCTCGTTAAGCCTAAGCCTTGTTCCGAGTTTTGCTTATCATTGTTCTTCCTGGTTTTGACCCTTGCCTCTTTTCCAAAAGTTTGGTGTTGTCTGCCAGTTTATCGAACCCTGCTATGATTTGCATAATAAAGCACACGTTGAGTTTTCACTCTTGCGCCATGCCTCACGTCTCTGTACATTACAATAACATTTTCAGCAATGACATGCTTTTTACCCAGACTGGCTTTTCACTCTGTCACTCTTGCAGTTTCTTTCATATAAGCTGCCACCTGAGGGCTGCCTGTCATTCATATTATGAAACAATGATACAAATGAAAACAAGGCATATTGAAAAATCCATTTGTTGTGTCCAAATTATAGCATGTCACCTATTTCCATATGAGTATTGTTTTGAACGTCTTAAGTCTCAGTTTCTATCTCAAGTACAGAGTCAGCCTTTGCCTTCAATCATTCATTTATATACATGATGATTTGCAAACTTACTTTTGGATATCCAAGGACAGCTCTGCTTTGCTGGCACCATTGCTTGACTCATCAGTTTTATAACGAGTGCAACAAAGACTCCGACTATGCAGCGGTGGATTTGATGAAGCGAATGATGAGGGTCAGCTCGATGTGTGTGTGCGGTTACCTAAGCTTCCTCTGCTACTTCAGCAACTCTTACTAAACACTCATTTTTTCTTTGAGAATCTTTTTTTTTCTTAGGTTTCCTTCACTAGAAGTTACAAATAAACTTCTCGGGTTGCAGATGGAAGCAGACATGCTATGCTTTCCTGTGGATGCACATGATGGAGCGTGGATTTAACCTGTATACACTTTCGCACCTAGCAAACTCCAGCCATGTGCACTGCCACTTTGCAATTTAAAATCTTGTTTATTTGCTCATAAATTAGTCAATAGCAATTAAATACTACAACAACCCTTTAGAAATGTCACTGTTCTACTCACATGGACTGTTCTGTATGCTGTATGATTCATAAATCTAAAAATTTACATATTTGTGTGGATTTTTATATAACCCATAATTCATGAGATTTCTGCTTCACCTACTATAACTGACAGCAAAGGACAAGGTGTTTAGTAAGCACGAGGTCTGTGATCACAGCTACATTTGATCAAACCTCTGCATGCATTTTAATTAGTTCCTTTCAGATTTGTTAATATTAAGAAATGACAGCGCAAAGCTGAAGGGAACCTTTTAGATGTCGAATGTGATAGATGGTTTGATGTTGATGTTCTTCTTTTACTAATCATATGTGCTTGATATTCTACCAACATTTGATTTATCAAACATGCATAAGCATAACTTTGTGTGTTAACAGTGCATACGCACGTTGACTGGTGCTCATAATGATGTGCAGGCAGATGACAGAGTAGATGAAATGTGGAAATTTGGCGCATGCAGCTCTGCATTGGGAACATGTTTTTAACAACTGCAGGAACCTCTTTGTGATGAGTGGCTCATCAGTGGATGTCTTTTAGTTTATCTTTTCCACCGCCACTTTTGAAAAGACCAACAAAATGCAGCAATAGCATCCCTTCGCACACTCATGTCTGTTCTTCTTTAGGTTTTCTTTTTTTTTTTTTTGGCATGGGGACATTTAGGTGAGAAACTGGAGACTAGCGTTCTCCAACAAACTGTATAAAAGAAATTGATAGATATTACATTTTATCCGTCCCGTCTAATATCAAAACCAGCCATCACATCTTCCCTACTATAAGCACTAATAAAGGTGGAGCTGATGGATCTGAGCTATCTATTAACGTTACTCTTAACTTTATCATACCTCCCATTTTTATTGCCTTCAAAACTAACATCAGCCTCAGTGATTGTGATTTGGCTGGTTTATGGATTAGGTTAAGATCGGATGGGTGGATAACTCACCCCGAGCAGCTGACAGATAAATGACAAAATTGCTTTGCTCCACTGGTTCTCTAGTGGAGAGAGAGAGAGAGAGAGAGAGAGAGAGAGGGAGGGAGCAGAGCGTTGCTGCCTTGGGCACTACATTCTGTTTGGATTTTACACTTTTGCCACTGCGCTCAAACAACAGTCACACTTCAGCTTGGTTTGACACGGCTTGCCACTGACCTTTCATAGCATAACTAATGAGATAAACCATTGCATGATGAGGCAAGAAGCAACTCACTTTGAACATGACTTTTTTTGCCTTACAAATAACTGAAGGGGACAGAATCACATTCTTCACATTCATGAGAAGGGGATGTAACTTCACAGGAAAAGGATAAGCATGCTTTTCAGGCTCTTCAGCTACAGGAAGAAAGAAGCCTGTCTGGAAAGTAGAAGTCATGCAACTGTTCATGGGTTCCTAATTTCATTTAAAAATGTCATTTAAGTTACATTTCTATTGCATTAAAGGCGTTTTTTAATTCTGTGATTGCAGTGATCTTTAAAGTTTATTACCTATCACATTGTATGAGATGATCCCAATAAAATCTTCTCCTAATTCTATAACAGACTGTATGATAATATGTGTTCTCCATGTTAGATTATATGATAAGATCCTCTAACGATAGACCTGTGATTAAAGAAAATTGCTATGTAATGCTTACGTCATCAATCTTGCAATGCTGAGGTAATAAGAATATATTTTTTCTGTCTGTTGAATTGAATTTTGTCTGTTCGAATTTCGCCATTGCCACAACAGCTGTACTGTTGTAACTTGTGCATGTGAGGCAGGACACAAGGAGAAGGAAGGTTGAGCGACATCTGAAGCAGAGCCGGGTGGCGTAGTGACGTCTGAAATGGAGATGGGCAATGGAGTGATGCCCATGGTGACACTGTGAGCCGTAACAGCGTCCTCTGTGGGGCAGAGGGGTGGAGGGACATCCTCAGTCGAGCAACGAGGCCGCAGGTGAGCCTCACTGGGGCAGGGAGAGTGGAAGACGGTTCCAGTTTTGTCAGGTGCCCCGTCCTCAAAAAATTTCCTAGGGGAAATTTCCCTTCCCCATCAGGCTGTTGTTCTCCAGGAGTTCCTGTTGGCTCGTGAAAAAATCTGCTGTATCCATTTGGTGGTCTAACTTTCTTTCAGGGCTCGTTGGAGGAGACAGATGCAAGTGCAGATTTTGGTTTATTGTAAGTGAAAACACACAAAACACAAAAAAGCAAGAAAGAAAAAGAGGATAGCGAAGAAAGGCAACAACATGAACATTACATGAACGAGGTACAAAGTCAAGTCAAGTCAAGTCAAGAGGCTTTTATTGTCATTTCAACTATATATAGCTGACGCAGTACACAGTGAAATGAGACAACGTTTCTCCAGAACCTTGGCGCTACATAAAACAACATCGCTACATTGACTGGTGCTCATAATGATGTGCAGGCAGATGACAGAGTAGATGAAATGTGGAAATTTGGTGCATGCAGCTCTGCATTGGGAACATGTTTTTAACAACTGCAGGAACCTCTTTGTGATGAGTGGCTCATCAGTGGATGCCTTTTAGTTTATCTTTTCCACCGCCACTTTTGAAAAGACCAACAAAATGCAGCAATAGCATCATGTCTCATGTCTGTTCTTCTTTAGGTTTTCTTTTTTTGTTGTTGTTTTTTGGCATGGGGACATTTCGGTGAGAAACTGGAGACTAGCGTTCTCCAACAAACTGTATATAAGAAATTGATAGATATTACATTTTATCTGTCCCGTCTAATATCAAAACCAGCCGTCACATCTTCACTACAATAAGCTATCAACGTGATATCAACGTGTCATCGTCAACGTGTCATCCTAATGATATCAACGTGTCATCCTAATGAGGTGAGGTGAGGGATGGCTGTCACGTGTGCAATCTAACTCAGCTAAAAGGATGGCTTTCTGATAATCATTTTGTCTATCTTGTCACTTATTTCCATTTGAGAACTCTTTTTGAATGTCCTTTGCCTTGTATGAACAGGACTATAGAAAGTTCAGTTTCTGACACAAAGACATTCAGCCTTTACCCTGACTCATCTAATTTAGCTTCTTAATTAAGTGCAAGCACTTTTTTTTTTTACATGTACAGAACACTCAGGGACAGCTTGGCTTTGCTTTAATGATGAGCGTAAGAAAAGATTGCTTTGATGAATGGAGCAAGTACTGAAGGTCTAATGTGTGTATTTGTGTTTTGCTATGCCCTGCATGATCTGCATTAGCTATTTTATCTCTTATCTTTATAGAGTTCAATTAAGCTCAAAACATCCACCAGACCCTTCTTTCCTCTCTTATCTGTCCTTGTCACCATAGCCCTGCCTCAGCTCCTCTCCTACTCCTGCTTTCTGCTTTGAGCATCTTTTTTTCCCCTGAAATTTCCCTTCAACATAATCCTGGACTTTTAAGGTTCACTTTGAAGTGAACTCTATTCTATTTGGCAAGACGTGCCTTCTCATGGATGGACATTTTTCTTTGTGAATATATATTATGGCTGTATGGTTCGAACAAAAAAATGCTTGATCCTTATACAGCAGAGGACAAATCAGTTGCATGGGCACTAGGGACAAGCAGATTTGGTTTCCAGTGAAGGTTCAAAAACCAGAGAAAGAAAAATAAAGAAAATGAACCCTACTTCTTCCTGACTTACCATGCAGGTGTGTGGAAGCACTGATGAAACTGAGCAAATAAAGTTTATAGAATTCTCCTGCTTATTACACACAGTCACCTCATGGCTAAACATTTCATGAGAAAATAAAGTTGCCAGCCAGACTTCAGTAATATTTTTACTTGTGATATGAGGACTGAACACTACAGCTCATAGCCAAAACATTTGCCAATGACATAGTGACTTTGCTACATCAGAAAAAGGATGACGGCTACATAGACGAATTCACAAACTCATTTGTCTCACTTGATAACAAGCTAACTAGCACCATAAATGCAATAACATTACATTACACTAGCTACTACATTTTAGCTTAGTTAATAAGGTCAAGCAAAACGTGGATTTGGGCAGCACAGTGAAGCTACAACTTGCCGGTGTGCCCGTTTGTTCATGAGAAATCTAAGGAAGAGCATTAGTGGTCCAACATTTAAGTGTATATAAGTGTATTAAGTGCATCGCATTCTTCCAATAGTAAGTTGTCGCAAGCAACATGGCCGACTTTTCTTGGACGGTGTATTGAAATATATAGCTATTGTTTATGTAAAGCTTTACTCTTTTGGGGTTTTTTGTCTGTTTGTTTGTTTGTTTTTATGAATGACAGAGACAATTATTTCTGAACTTCTTAGGGAATTAATGTTGATGTGTACTTTAGCAAATGATCCCCCAGACTCCAGGTCAAAATTCAAGCTATCAAATGCTTACACCTGTGCATTTAAATGCAGCATGGTCTCGGTGTGTTGCCAACAGAGCTACAGGATGGGGAACACATTTGCACGGGAGGAACGATTTGCAATTCAGAGAGAAGTTGTGAGGAATGGCTTGGTATGTAATTTTCGTCACAAGGGAGAAGCGTAAGGGAGAGAGAGGGTACACAAATAATCATCGCACTATGTAGAGTGTGACGTGCCGACTGCTAAAGCAGTTCTCTGAATTCTGCTTGTGCTAAGAGCATCTTGTTTTTTTCCCTTATGGTCATGGGCCAGTGAAGCTTATCCAACCTCTTCAGTTCAGCAGGGAAGCTCAGCTGCGTGAGTAATCTGAACAAGCTAATGGTGGCAATCCCACTTTCTGTTTTCATTTCTCTTGAAATATAGCTGTGCTTAGCCTTTTGCTGGTTCTCCTTAAATAGGTCCCTGTTTGCTGCACTCTGAGCCCTGAATCTCACTTCCATAGTCACAGAAGCTCGGAGACGTGCAGTGAAATAAAAACAAACAACAGTTCCACGGCCTCACTTATCTTTATAAAAAGGCACCTTAGAAAAGTTTTTGGTTTATAGGTCCATCTGACAACTATCGAAGAAAATGCTGTTTGTTTATTTCGTTATTAAATGCTCAAATTTCTGGTTAGGCATTTGTGTTAGTGACTAGAAGGTTGTAAGTCCCCAAACTGCTAGAAGGTTGTACATCCCAAAACTGCTAGAAAGCCACTTTATCCCTCACCTACTCAATTATATGCTTGGGCTGGATTCTGATGGCATGGATTCCACAAGATGTTGGAGTGTTGGACACATTCCTTTGAGATTCTGGTCCATGGTGACATGATGGAATTACATAATTGCAGATTTGTCAGCTGTACATTCATGCGGCGAATCTCACGTTCTACCACATGCTCTATTGGATGCAGATCTGGTGCCTGGGGAAGCCACTGAAGTACACTGAACTCAATGTCATGTTCATAGAAGGAGTTTGAGATGACATGGCACATTATCACACTAGAAATAGACATTATAAGATGGATAGATTGCAGCCATGAAGGGATGCACATGCTCAGCAACAATACTGAGATAGGCTGTGGCATTCAAACAGTGCTGGATAGGTATTAAGGGACCCAATGTGTGTCAAGAAACCATTCCCCACACTATTACACCACCAACAACAACAACTGTTGATATAAGGCAAGCTGGGTCCATGGATTCATGCTGCTAAGGTCAAAGTCTCACCCTACCCTCTGCATGTCATAGCATAAATTGGCCTATGCCCTCTGTAACCTCACATTCCCTTTCTTGGCTAACATGAGTGGAATCCAGTGTGGTCTTCTTCCTTTGTAGCCCATCTGCCTTGGACATTTGTGCTTTCTGAGATGCTTTTCTGCTCAACACATTTGTAAAGAGTGGTTACTGTAGCCTACCTGTCAGTTCAAGCCAGTCTGGCCATTTCCTCTGATCTTTCTCATCAACAAGGTATCTCCTCCCACAGAATTGCTGCTCATTGGATGTTTCTTGTTTTTCATACCAGTATGTCTAAACTCTAGAGCCTGTTGTGTGAATACTGTGGCACCAGCAACCACGATCACCAGCACAGGGTCACTGAAATCACACATACATGCAAATATACTGTACGTATAGTTAAATGCCAAAATTAGAAAGATGCATTTTCACATACTTTTAAAGCATTAGACTAGACATTAAACTAGGGACATAATAACTTATTTGGAATATGTCACCAGTAGTCAGATTATAGTAATTTTAGAAAGTACAGCAATGTTCAAAGTAGGTCAGGTATTTTTTGTCTTTTTTAAGGGTTGTCTTTTGAGTAATTTAAGAGGGAGAAAGTGTGTTGTAGCATTTCTGTAGAGAATGAGCATACGTATGTTAAATTGGAGGGCACAGCACCCTTGGTTTACATAAATGTCAACCAAAAGTGAGGCTCCAGCACTATAATTTGATGGAAATGTAAATCGTGGCATAGAGTGGTGGTTATAAGCTCTGGCTTAGATCTGACTTGGCTTCATTCACTGCGTAGTCCTGGAGAGGTCTTTTTGGGGTGACTTTGCCATGGGATACTCTTTGGGAAATGGTGGCTCTGTGGTTGGGGCTTTGGGCTACTGATTGGAAGGTCATGAGAAACCCCAGCATTGCCATGCCTCCATGGTTGGGTTCTTCAGCAAAACTCTTAATCCTTAACTACTCAGTTGTATTCTGTCTCAATTGTAACTCAGTTTGGATAAAAGCATGAAATGAAATAAATGAGCAAATGAGCAAAATAATAATACAGTTTCACACTGGCCCTTCGATCGACTGGTGTGCCATCCATTGTGTATTCCCACCTCACTCCCAGCATTCCCAGAATAGGCTCTGGATCCACAGCGACCCTGACCAGGGATAAAGTGCTTACATAAAATGAATGAATGAGGGAATGAATGAATGCATTTCACACTATTTTATTTTATGAAATGCTTTCATTTCAAAATTGTAAAGCATTTCTATTCAGTCAAGGCTGTCAAACATTTGCTTTCAGTCAAGGCAGTGAAGGCAGTAACTGATTTTGCTAGTTTAAAAACTTTACTGCATCTTTATCATGCATCTTCCGCATAAACTTTTTCCATTCATTCATCTATGGTAAATTCTTTATCTTGGTCAAGGTTGTGATAGATCAAGAGTCTATCTCAGGATCACACACCTTGAATGGGATGCCAATCCATCACAGGACACCATGCACAAACACATTGCTACACTCAGGGCAAATCTAGGGGCAGTCTACAGAGGTGAGAGGCAACCGGAGGACCCAGAGAGAATATGTGAAACATCATACGGCAGAACCCCAAGCTCAGGATTGAACTTAAATCGAACTTAAAAAATTGACAAAGAATCCAGTCTTCTAAAAGAAGCTCAAATCTAAAATCCTTAGTGGTTTACTGGTTTGCCCTCTGCGGGAACCCTTAATGGTCCTACATAGAACCTACAACTGAATGTTTCCTTATCAGAACAGGTTATAAGTAGAACTCTTTTAGGAACCTAAGAACCAATAAATATAGAAAGAAGAGTCCTGTTTGTAGGTACATTCACCAAAAGTTCTTCAACTTTGGATTGATACCCGTGAGCCTTCAAGTTTTTAGCATAGAGTATGTCACAGGATTTTGAGTTCAGTGACACTGAATAGAAAAATATTTGTATTTCAATAAAATTATCTCCATAATAAATAGCATGTAGCCTTTAATAGTCTGCACATGGTGAATTTGTGTCAGGCTATGCCTAGCTGAGATATGGATAATTAATTAATTGTTGTTGTTGTTCTTTCAGCTGCTCCCGTTAGGGGTCACCACAGCAGATCTTTGGTCCGCATGTGTGATTTGGCACAGTTTTTACGCCAGATGCCCTTCCTGACGCAGCCTGCCCATTTTATCTGAGCATGGGACCGGCACTGAGAGTACACACCCAGTGGCTGGGTTGGTTCCCTGCTCCATGGCCGTGAGAGTGCAGGATCCTTAGCCGCTAGACCACCAGGGATCCAGATGATTAAATAATTAAATAGCTGAATATTATTTATACAAAAATCTTTCATTGGGTTTTAGTCAAACTCAGGATCAAAGCAATGTGATCAGGGGATTGATATACCAAGGTCCAAGTACTAAGTTCTTTGATCAAATATTTACGTACTTTTCAAACTCAATATAAACAGGGTTTTTCCCAAAACCTCATCTAAAACCTAATAAGGATATTGTAGACACAATTTCATAATTTAAAGATTGTATTACAAAATATTATGCTTCTCATAAACAATTTTGAGAGTAACTCTCAATTTAGAGATTACATTCATGAATATTTGAATAGCTTTGCTTTTGGTTCATGCCAACCTAACAAGTCATGAACTACAGTGATGCTTGATAGGCTTGAAATCAGCAGAATCATGTTCTGCTTTTCATAAAACCTTAATATTATGGAAATGTACAATGAAGTTATGATTATGTAATGACTGCATTAATTAAACTTGCTAGTTGTTATGTGCAGAAATTTATATCACTGTTCCAAATCCAGAAATATACTTATTGCAAAATGAAATGATCTTTGTACCACATTATTCAGAGTATTTCACAGTTTGCTTCTCTGGAATCAGTCGTTATGTAATCTAATTAGAAAAGCTTTTAGTGCAATAATTTTTATATCTTTAGTCCATTTGGCTCCATTATCCTGCACTGGCAAGATAAGTGTCCTAGACGCAGCTGTCAGAACAAATCCCAACGATTATGGTGGGTGTGTTGTTGGGGTTTTGTACATGTGTGCATGTGTTTATGTCTGTGTCAGCTCACTTAACCTGATCCTATGATTGCAAATTCTTAATAATTGGCACAAGCCATATGAAAAGTTCTGAAAAAGGTTACATCACTGATCAATAAAGAGTAGCACAGTGCTACAGTGGACTTAGACAGAGACTGAGAATTCCTCGTATTCCTCGTATTCATAGTATTCTATGGATAACTGAGGAAACTCAGATCCTTCAATGTATGTATCAAATTGCTATAGACCTTCTACCAGTCTGTGGTTGCAAGTACAATATTCTTTGCTGCAATCAGTTGGGGGAGCAGCATCGGAGCTGGCGATGCAAAGAAGCTGAATAAGGTAATCAGGAAAGCTGGCTCTGTCCTAGGCTGCAGACTGGACACCCTGGAGGTGGTGGTGGAAAGGAGGATGGTGGACAAAATTGAGAGGATAATGGACAATAGCAAACACCCCCTCCATGCCGCACCGGCCAAACAGCGGCGCTTCTTCTCTAATAGATTATGGCAGCTTTACTGTAACAAAGAAAGGTACAAGAAGTCATTCTTGCCCACTGCCATCTGAGTCAACAACCAGGTTGGGGAGTTATGTGGACATTGGAGACAATGGACATGTCTACATCTATGTCTTTCAAGACATCATGCCATTATTTTGACTTAATATCTTGTTATTTCGATATAATACCTGGTAATCTCTAGTTATTATCTTGTTATTTCAACATATTATTCCTAACACATAAATAATTCCGTATTGGTCATAGCAGTCGTTTTGACAGTTTGAATTTGATGTAACATACCTGAATGTATTTAAGTGAATTACCAATTGTTAGCTGTACAGTATAACAGAATTTCACTACAATGTATGATTTACCCAGTATCTCGGCAACAGCGTACAGAATAAGAATTACAAGCTAACTTTCAATAAATTAGGCTTACTGAGAGACTGTGGGGTGAAAATGTTAGATCAAAATAACGAGATAATAGCCGAAGTAATGAGATATTCGCAAGAGATAAGTCACAATAACAAGACAGCACTTTTTTGGCTGTAAAAGAGGATCTGCTACCGAAATCACAATGTTTAAAAAACTAGAGTCACTGAACTACGGACATTTTTTTTCAGATGTGGATCTGCTTCGGTATTTTTCAAGTGCTCAGTTTGATGCGCTGAAATGTTTCCCTGTATCCAAACCTAGCAAACAATTTTGCCTATTTTCTTCTGTTTGGAAATTACATAAAATTCCTCCCTTCTCTGTTTTTACTCTGACAGTAATTTCATTTCAGGTATAATAATGTGAGCTGACTGGTAGAGAGACCCTGGATTGGTCAATAGCATCAGTTCTGAATAATGCTCAATGATGGCACAGAGACTTGTTTGTGCCATTTTGGAAATAGTATCTCTAGGAAAGATACTGTCCAGAGATCGCTATGATGACCAAAAGTGCCTCAGGGTTGTTAGTAATAGCATCATCTGTCCATTAAGAAACTGTCAGATAGACATTTCTGTGATAGTCAAAGAAGGAAAAAGCTGTGGAGACAATATGGAAAGACTGTCCTTCAACTTTTGTACGTCAATATTTCACATTAGCGTACAATGATTTCAAAGAATCTATTTACTCTGCCCTTGATATGGGACAGTGCAGCCTTTTTTCTGCACACAGTCGATATAAAAATAATGAAATATGGGACATAGCAAGCTGTGTAATAATTTCAATACCCCTCTGGCAAAACATCAACTGTAATTAATCTAAGGACACAGTTAATTACAATTTGTTTGACAACTATTTATTTGACCAACAGCGTGATGATTCATTCATTTATTCATTAATTGAGATAAATATAAAAGATACGACAAAGGAAACAGCTCACTGTGTACTGATAAGCTTTGGATTTCAAGTCAATATGGCCCTCTTAGAAAGAGCTAAAATTGGGAGATACTGTAGAACCTGTGGTAAGATTTCTTAGCATTTTATCTCAACATAAAAGCAACAAATGACAGTCATGGGAGCTTTGTTGAATTAGTATTTGCTGGCATTGCTAATCATTGGGGTCCATTTTTCTTATTAACAAGTATCGAGGTGGAAAATATGTATTTCAATGCCAATAGTATACCAGCTAAAATCACTGAAAATGTCACTGATTAATGTTGAATTCTCGATTCTGATTGGTCAGAAGGTGATTCATTTTCAATTCAATTTCAAATACTGTGTTATTGGACGCTCCACATAATATAAGGCTAATAATAAATGGATTTTTTTTTTTTTTTTATCATTCATATGGTGAACTTGTCTGTAAGCAGATATTAATTTAACATTTATGGAAGGAGTCTCCAGTCTCAATTTGTAACAGTCAGCAGTACATTTTCAGCCACAGGAGAGTTCAGGATAGAGGACTTTGCACTTTCTTGGTAACATGACAAGCTGTATTTTTTTTTTGTTTTGTTTTATTAAGAAAAAAAGAAAGGCTGGTGAGGGATTGTCTGCTAAAACAGAAGTGATAAACAGAATTCGCTTACACAACATTGCCAAAGGCGTCTGGCAAAACATCAACTGTAATTTATCTAAGGACCCAGTTAATTACAATTTGCGTGACAACTATTTATATGACCAACTGCATGATAATTCATTCATTTATCTATTAATAGAGATAAATATAAAAGATACCACAAGGGAAACAGCTCACTGTGTACTGATAAGCTTTGAATTTCGTTAATCTGGTGCTTTTAGAAAGAGCTAAAATTGGGAGATACTGCAGAACCTGGTGGTATGATTTCTGTGTGGGGAAAAAAATGAGACCAAAAGAGCATTTGCTTAGCGTTTTATCTTAATATGACAACATAAAAGCAACAAAGTGACAGTCATGGGAGCTTTGTGGAACCAGTGTTTGTTGGCGTTGCTAATTGGTGGGGTCCATTTTTTATTATTAACCAGTATCGAGGTGGAAAATATGTATAATGTTTTGCCATTAAATGTAACTATAAATGGTTAAAACTATGATGTGGCATTCATTAATAAATAAAAAGAAATCGTAATAGTGGCAAATTGCTGTGGTCTAAGGGGAATAAAACACTTCTTGATGTGAATCTGAAAAATAAGCCATTTCAGGGAGGTAAAAAAAAAAAATTTCATTAAAAATCATTTTGTTTAATTTCACACAAATTTTTCCATAAGGAAAGATAAGGACTAGTCACAAATCCTTTCCTATGAACATATGAACATTTCATATGAAACAAGGTATGTATGTCATTATGAATTTCTAAGCATGAGCTCATTATACCTATAAATAATTACATCTTGCAAGATTTTAACATTGTATGAAGTCTTGATATAGATTCCAATGAAATGAATGAAATTCATTTTTTTGAAAATAAATAATTCAGCTCCATTTTGGGCAGTATATTTACCAATAATGATACCATACCAGTGTTTTATTATTTTTTTTCTTTCTTTCCTCAATCACTCTCTGTCTGGAGCTCTTATAGTGTTCACCTCTATTTGCTATGTTCTGGCGGTAGATGACATGAGCAATGAGTCTGAATTTCAGAGTTGTCAAACCATCTCATAAAAGCACTCACTCACTAATTTACTGGAGGGAACAAACAAATGAACATGCACCACATACATAAAGCAGTGTCCCTATGTAGCCTTGACTCTTGTGTAAGAGACTTGCACAGGAATATGTAAAACATTTGTTTAATAAAGCTGTCTGAACCCATTGAGAATCATAAAATATACATATGTATGTACGTTACAGTAATTCAACCTTATTTGTGTCAAACAAATAAATAAATAACTGGCAGGCGAGGATGAGCTTCCGACTTTGCTAGCTCTGTTATTTCACGCTTGTCTACATATTTCTTCTTCGTGTTTAGTTTCTTCTCATTGGGTTCTTTGTCTTGCACGTTCTCTTGTTTTCTCGAGTGTAAATGCTTGAAGTAAATGCTTTTGTACGTATCCATTGTCTCCCATGTTTCATTTGTTAAACATTGACACAATAGTATTGTCTTTTTTACTTCCTTAGGTTTGTTTGTCAAAAATCTCCACCTTTTATTTCACGTTAACATTTAAGGCATAATTTATAATGTACTTTATTATTACAAGTCCAAACACGTAGAGCTGGAACACTGTTGCTTTAGTTACCTAGTATTGGCACCCTTAAAGGAGTACTTCAAGGAATAGTGCTCACTTATGAGTAACCCTTTAAATTGCACATATATCTTCATTCATCATCACTGATGTTTGACGTTTTCACTGTTTTAGTTTTTTAGTATCTGCTAAAATGCAAGAGTGCATTTATCGTTCATGTCATGTGCTTTGTTTTATTTTCCGTTCTGTCTTATCATTGGGTTATTACCCTAATGTGTTCACCTGTACCGTGTTTCACTTTTAAGTGGTTTGTCTTTTTCTATCCTCCTGTTCCTTCACCTCGTCACAAAGTCTTGTTCGTTGTCATTGCATGGTTCTACGTCTTGTTTTCTGACTCTGTGTTTCCTGGAGTTTTTTTTTTTTTGTTGTTGTTGATATGGATTATCTTTTTTTAATGTGCTCTGTGTTCTGACCCACGCTATGAACACTGATAAAGAGACCACAGTAAACTGTAAACAGTAAACTCATCATAGTAGCAGGCAGCCATGACTAGAATTGACCCCAAACCAGTCCTGAGAGTGAATCTTCCCTGCAGTAGAGTACACTATCATTACAAAAAAAAAAAAAAATTGGTTGTGCTTGCAGTTGACAGTGAAGTGTACATTGCACTTATTCCTTAATGGTGTTATTATGTGGCATTTGGGAGTGGTGGCTTCTTCATGGGACTTAATAAGGCAGCAGGGAGAAAAACAAGCCTCCATGTGCCATTTGTTTATAGAAATATGCCTGCACTTGCACTCATGACTTATCTGATTATACAGATCCTATCACAGGGCAAGGAGCTCATGAGCTCAGCACTCAAGTGAAGTAGTGTTTGAATTGCTGGAGCATTGTGCTTAATTATCTACTATGAATATGCAGTGTGTGTGTATGTGTGTGTGTGTGTGTGTGTGTGTGTGGGTGTGTGTGTGTGTGTGTGTATTCACGGGCATGCATATGTAGGCACACTTGGCATGCTGTTGTCTTCTCTTGTGTCTCATATATGCTGGGTTAAAAAAGGTACTTGCTGCAGACAATCATCACATCCACTCAAATTAATGTATCACTTTGTCTTGATGATAATTATGAGTAATTATGATCAGCTAATACATATTAATACCAGTCGCTTTAATAACTTCATCTCTGTAATTGAAAGTATATTCAAATGAGTCTTAATTAATCACTCTTGAAAATAAGTATTTGCAATCCAATATATTTAACCTGATTTGATATTTGCACTGGCCGTACAGTTCCTCTACTGTGAGTTTTCCTTCATTGCTAATTCAAATTAAGATGGCCCAGAGCATTTATAAAGTTGTTATATTTCTCCGAATTATTAATATCACTGATGTGAAGTAGTGTTTGAATTGCTGGAGCATTGGGCTTAATTAACGGCTATGAATATGCAAACTGTGTGTGTGTGTATTCATGTGCATGCATTTGTAGTCACACTTGGCTAATAAACCTGCTGTTGTTTTCTCTTGTGTCTCATGTATCCTGGGTTGAAAAGGATACTCGCCTATGACAATTATCACATCCTCTCAGAATAATGTATTTTTCACCATCACTCTCAGAATCACTTTTTTTCACCATTTGATATATAAATCAGAAGATGGCAAACATTCAAGTAATCATCTAAACAGAGCATTGTACTAGCACCTCAGACAATTAAGACCAATGAAGACATGATTTTCCTGCTAAGTAGCCTAATGAGGTGCTTTAAGGAAATGTTTTGGGGTGTCTTCAGTGTTAGAACCACATGAACGTGATGCGTGTACATTTTTAAGCCAAATTCAATGTTTAATTCCTTATGTATTCGTTCCTGTTAAGTTGTTTTTATTTGACTGTTTATTAAATTGTTTTTCCCTCATCCAAGATAATGAAGCATTAATTCTGTTTATTCTTGCATATAAAATAATATGATCATCTGTGTGTGCATGTGCGTGTGGGTGAGGGGTTAGGGGGGTTGTCAGCCTGAGCAAGTTGTCACTTAGGGCCACCAAATGTTCAAAAATGGCCCTGGAGACGCGCTTCTATTTTCGGCAAACTCTACCTAGTGCATAACTATCTGAGTAGTGCGTGGGTCTGCGGTCTGAATGTTGTTGGTATTAAGTCAGTATTCATTCCTCACTACATGTGCATAACTTAACTTTGAATGTGGCCAGAAATATCCTAATTTCTACCATATTGTGTATGCCTAAGGGTGTGTGCTGTTAATCTCTCTCCCCATTTTCCCAGGTTTAAAAAATACACATTGCACAATGGCAGAAGTCTAGTCTAGACTGCATATCTTTTTTTGCAAAAATATATGAAATGTTTAATCTATCCCTGTGCTACATGTTTACGCTGGTCTGGAGAGATAGTAATGAAATATTTTCTAATTATGGTCCAGAGATTCATATACAGAAAATGCCAAGAGCCTGTCTGTTTGCCTCAAGCAGTCAGTATCTATTCAGCCACACACTTGGCAATAACACACAGATCTGGTAGCTCCTGCTGAAGTGTAGATTTTGGAGAGTCATTAAAAAGCTGTAGAATTGAGTCATGAAGCTTTCTATGGTGTATATACAGTATATATAACAAATTTGAAAATGGGGAAGAATACTTGATCTGGGATCTTTAAGGCAATACGCTAATGTCGCATACTAAGAAAGATGCTAATCTCTCTGTGCATTCATTAATGCACCCTGTGGACATTTGCTGAGACAACAGCTTGGTTTTCATTCAAAGGTTTTGCACAATTCAGCAAAAAATAAATGAGAATTAACTTGAATTAATGTGTATCCATCTACTACTACTACTACAAGAAAACCCTACAATGCCCATATTGCAGGGATGCTATTGGTCTGTGTCTTGCTATGTGTAAACAAAACTATTTTAAAAATAACATTTTCTACAAATGTTAATGCAAAGTTACTTTATATTTGATAAATAAGTTTGTATAAGTGTGGCATGTGCAAATGTTTGGAGACCCTTCTAGTTGTAAAGTGTCAGAACTTAACTCACTAGTCCTTAATCGACTCATTAGACAGGTCAAGAATTGTCATTAGGAATAAAAATTCCAGAGTGTAATAAATTCTCTGGCTATTCAACCCTTGTCCTAACACACAACAACCATGGGCTCCTCTAAGCAGTTGACTGACGATCTGAAAATGAAGCTAATTAATGCCTACAAAGCAGGGGAAGGCTATAAAAAGCTATCAAAAGGCTTCCAGCTCACAATTTCCACTGTCCAAAATAATAAAATGGCAGTTGAGGGGAACTGTGGAAGTCCAGGCAAGAGCTGGGAGACCAAGAAAACCTTCAAATACATAGAACTGCCCATATGCTGGGCAAAAAAGTCAAAGCAAATCCCCCTTATGACACTAAGGACATGCAGGAGTGGTGGCGCACTCTACTGTGCAGCACTACATGCACTACATGATCTGCATGGAAGAGTCATCAGAAGGAAAACTTACCTTCACAAACGTGAACATCTATAAAATGCAAAAACATATCCAGATGATGGACTAAAGGAGCAAAAATGGAACTCTTTGGCCACAATCACCAAAGGTATATAGGTATATAAGGTAAAAAGGTGCAGCACTTGATGAAAAGAGTGCCTTGACAACTGTTCAGCGTAGAGGTGGATCTGTTATGCTTCGGGGTTATGTGGCAGCCAGTGGCACAGGAAACATTGCGCAGGTAGACGAAAGAATTGTTTCTCGTGAATATCAGCAAATTCTGGAAGCAAATGTGAAACAGTCAGTCAAGATACTGAAACTGAAAAGAGATTGGCTTCTACAACAGGACAATGATCCAAAATATACCTCAAAATCCATGATGGACTACTTCAAAAATATGCAAGCTGAAGCTCTTGGTCCTTACACTCTCCTGAACATGAACATGATTGAAAATATGTAGGTACCTTTAGACCTTAAAAATGCTGCAACTGCCCAAGAATATCAGAAATAGAAGCATTCTGCAGGGAAAAGTGGGTGAAAATTCAACAAAAATAGAAAGAATCCTATCTGGCTATAAAAAGCGTTTGCAAGCCGTGAGATCTACCAAAGAGCACATTACTAAGTACTGACTAACTTTTGCACGTGCCACAATTACTTCTTATTTTTACTTATTTGTGCCCTATAAGCTATTACATGTTCCATTCCTTCTTGTCTTTATCAATTACTCTTTAAACATTTGTGATGTATAGTTGTTGTTGTTTTTTTTTTTCAAAATTCTGGATTTTATTTGTGTTTCTTTTTTAAATTAGCATTAAAAACATTGCTGGAAACCCTTTTTCATTTTAAACCGAATGTGAAGAACTGTTAGAGGTGGTCCTGTAAGCCAATGTGCATACCTGTGGAGTCAGAAACACAAGCTCAACATGGCAAGAGACAGAGCGTATGCATCATTAAAAGCTTTCAGAGTAACGGTCATTTATAGTCTGTGAACAGATAGAGGTTGAAGCTTTAAAGCATGCTCCACTAGATTCATGGTTATTGCCAATATGGGGTGCAAGAACAGACTGGAACAACAGCTTGCCCCTCTCTCCCTTTGTCATTCATAATCTCTGATGTGTTAGATGCTCATTCAATTGTACTGTCTCCTTCCTTCTGTATTTGAATGAACAGCTCCATCCATTTTATAAAAAAAAGGGGGAGCACACCAGTAAATAGAGATAAATTCTAAAATATGTTTCAGCATCTTGCGTTTTTCTTATTTGTATGCATGTGGACATTTTACGGAGCAGCGCGTTAGAATCTGCTGATTTCTTCCTTCTGCACGAGGGTCAGAGGTGACGCGTGGTGAAGAGCATTTAAGCAATCTGTGCATTTTCACAGAAGCCAATGCTTATGGGCAAAAAATGAGTGTAGAGGTAATTTTTAAGTAATAAGTAATGACTGTGCTGTGCTATTATTTCATATCCCAAATGTACATATGCCAAGGGCACAGAAGATGCCAGAAGATATTTCAATCATTTGAATATGTATTCTTGAGGTCTACCAGGCATGAATGTCCTTAAGAGTTGGAAATAACACACCATGACTGAAAAGTCATAAGTGCATAATGATTATGCTTCCTGGAGCATAAAGTTTATTACAAGCATAGCCTTCTTTTGTACATAGTAACTATATAATGAAGTTTAATGAAGTTTGTTCGCTGCAATTATGTCAAGATAAAATTTCAATTACAATTTTAATTAATGTATATATCATTTTTAATGACTAACAAAACAGCCTTACAGAAGTCTGGCTTTCAACCATTAATGTGAAAGCAAAGGGTGACAGCTGCAAGGAATAATTCCCTATAACAAGGATTGGTACCTCTTTGGGAAAGCTGAAACCTTAGCTTTAACTATTGATACACTAAAAAATCTCCAACATAATTTTTTTTTCAGGAGTATATGCATACATTTTGTGATTTTAACCTCTATTAATGTGTTACGCAATTAACCATTATTATACCATGCTTGATTGGTCAGAAGGTGATGATTAATTTTCTAAAACAGCAGCCCTGACAGCACTTCCAGCTACAGGTTATAAATTAATCGAATACATTATCATTTCTATAGTACCAACGTACATCACAGGGAGTTGTATGATGGATGGTCCACATAAACACATTTTTTAAAAAATAACTAATTGATAGTTGATATGGTGAAGTTTTCTGTAAGGAGATGATCATTTAGCATTTTTGGAAGTCTGCAATCTCAGCACTCTGTAACAGTCAGAGTTAAAGCTGTAACTTTACATTGTCTACCACACAACGGAGGTCTTTGCACATTCTGGTTTAAAATGACAAACTGCATTATTTGTCTTATTAATGTCAAGAGAGAGAGAGAAGGAAAAAAAAGATGTGCTGGTGAGGGAATGACTGTTTATACTGTAGCAGTTATAATATACTGTAAGTGATACTGTAACACACATAACACCACCCTGTCCTTCATTATTTTTTTCTATGACAGCAGACTCCTTATTACTTATTAATAAAGACACCTTACTCCTTATCTACTTATTACATGTTATAAGATTTGTAGTTTTTCAGACCACTGTTTTAGTAAATTCATTGTATGTGTAATTTATTTTTAGATTACTTATAGTATTATTGCATATTATCAAAAATAACTAGCTACAACTACTGAGAATTTTGCATTATACACATTTCACATTTCATTTCATACTTCAAGAAAGACAATCCCAGTATATTCAAACATATATATTATTGTCATATATATGTCACATATATGTTATTGCCATAAAATCAATTAAATGAATCACTTTCATTATGCAGATGGTGCTGGCATACAAGTGTATTGCAATCCTAGTGTTTTGAAAATTAAATAATCCATTTCGGTGGTGATGAATCACACAAAGATTAGTGCTTTCATGCCGGTTTTGAAAGGCAGGGGAGAGGAAAAGTGGTGGGTTTCATTCATTTGCCGTCTTTCTTCATCAGTGGATTCAGTCGCATCACTGCCACATCAGTCGCATCACTGCCACATCACGCCCACATCAAAGAAACAAATATCACATGCCAAGATGGCAGAAATAACTTTGCCACATATATACTGTGTGTATATATATATATATATATATATATATATATATATATATATATATATATATATACACACACACACACACACATATGTGTATTTAATTGATAATTGCATTTAGATCACAGGCTTTACAAATACATGGGAAATACTAGCCTAAAAAATTTTTCTCTTTTAAATGTAAAAATGCGTCAATATTATTCATCGCTCTTCTTATATATTTTATTGATATATAAACCCAGATTTTCATAGGACTAGAGCACTGTAATTAGTTCTCCTTGGTGGTGCAAGTGCTTGCCCTGAGAATGTCGTGAAAAATACATGTCTCGTCACACCTTCATGAATAAAAATTCCTTATACAAGTTTGGTTGCAGGTATTTCTACACAACGACATGTTCTGCATCTAAAAAGCGTTTTTTCTTTGCCGCTTGAGTGTTGATATCACATGAAAATAATAAATAAATAACTAAATAAATAAATAAATGGATTAACCTACTGCCTAGCATTCCGCAAACCAGCCTGTTTCACGGTTCAGAAGGAATTCTTCAATTTGGACACAACCTTTGATTATGAGCCCCGCCCCCAAAAAGCCTAGAACTGGTCCTGAGTGCGGACGCGAATATTTGGGCCTATTGTGAAAACACCCTCGGGAACTGCCTGGTCAGCATCACAGTGGTTTACATTCGACTGCTAGCTTGTGTTTAATTTCTGAAATAGAAGCAACTAAATTTTCCAGAAAATATGTCTGGCAAGAACAAACAAAAATAAAACCAGCCCTGCACTCATTTCTAGTAGAGACTGATTATGAACTTGAGTGATGTAGCTGAGGTGGAGGAACTGTCAGAGCCAGAATTCGTAGACCATGCTGACAGTTTGGGATTTTTACCGTGATTCCTCTAGCATTTTCTAGTTTTCAAAGCACATAATCATAGGATTCAAAGAAAAAAAAAAAGAAAGAAAAGCCTTCTGGTTTAGGCTAGCCCACTTTGGGTTTCAATCCAAATACAGATATGGATATTTGATACAGATAGTGAGATTGCATTACATTCTAACATTGAATGTAGAAGCAGATTTGTTATACTTTCAGTAACCTCATTTTTTTTGAAAGAATATCAAATAACATTTATAAATATCAGAGTAGACTGCGCTTTAACTCAATGTGATTCATTAGTAGCACAAAAGAGGTTTAAAGTCTTGGGAATAGTTTAGAAGGTTGCATTTAAAGTTCATTTAAAGGATTATACATTTAAAGATTATTCCAGCCCATTATGGAGTTGAATCGAAATGAGCTGGATTCAGTCTGTCCTACATTTAGAATGGGAAATTGTTTAAATAAGAGGTTTTTAGACGGAACAATGCAACTTTTCACTGGCTAAAAGCCAAGAGTTCTTTATTTCTGCTCTGGGAAAGCGAGATTGATTGTCAGTAATTTCTAGTTCCTTGAGGACTGACGCTGTAGACAGTAGGGAAACCTGTGAGAAGAGAAAAAAGGGGAGACAAGAGTGGACACCTTCATTTATCACCCCATTTCTTCTCTATACATTTTCTTCCCAGTACCTATTAATATTCTGTGCGTGTGTGTGTGAGAGAGAGAGAGAGAGTTTTGTATATAAGTGCTCTTTGTTCTTTTTTTGACATTTGAATTAGTTATGAAGTGCCTAGGGCTTTTATCAGCCCTAAATATTTTTCTTTTGATAAACTGATGATTGAGTGGTAGTGTGCTATCAGACCCGTTGCTAAAAACATCATTTCAATATACAATTTTTAAATATATAATTAGAATACAAACCATGTGTCATTAATGCACAGGGGTTTGGAGGCATGTGTCAGTATATTCGCAAAGCAGACAAATCCAAAGGCAAAGGCAGACAGAAAATCGAACGTCCAGGTGATCAATAAACAGATTAGCCTAGGAAAAGCAAATTCAATAACATAAACAATTCAAGGTCAAATGCAGAAGAAAGCAATGAGCTAGGAGCACTAATTTGCAATGAGTAGAGGTTTGACGTGTTCCTATGTAATGAGTAGTGAGCGTTATTATAGGTGCAGGGAGTGAGAGTAAAGTAACGGGTCATGTGATAGATCTGGTGATGGAAATGTGGTTTTTACAGACAGGGTTGATGTGACAGCATTCAGAATCATATTCAATTTGGTTACATAAGTCTAAAAGTTCTGTCAATATTTACACAGGGAAAGTTATGTGTATTCAGAGTCAGGTTACGCACCTGCTTAAGTTGATTTTGCAATCAATTTAAGATTATGCAAATTACTTGTTTGTAATTTCCATCTCCAAAATTGCCAGATTTGTTTTGATTAGAAGCATGTGAGATCGGGGTTTGCAAGAGTGTCTAGACACAAGCACTTGTCTTTAAGCCCTGCCAAAAAATTAGGGATAGAAAATTTGGACTGAAGAAGCAGATCATGTTTTTTTCTTTGCTGTCAAATGTAATATGATGTAACATAAAACCAAGAGACATTTTAAAAACGAAAAATAAAAAAGAGCAATATGATGAAGTGAGAATGAGAAGATGGGAAGCATTGAAATAAATCTAATAGGAGTCTGGTATATCGCAATATATTGCTGCATGAATAATTATATTTATAACTAGCACATTAAACACTGGAAATTTGGTTTAATTTAACAATATGGCCTCCATACTCTCTGATCCAGCATAAACCCTCCGCCCCTTTCCCACCCATGTACACTAACCTATGGTGTTTCACCTAGAGTTAGCATGCTAATTAGAGTTAGCATTAGCAAGGAATGTCGTGAAATCACTTTCAAGCACACATGGCCATTCAACTGAAGGTATAAAGCTATAAACATGGCTAATACTTTTATATGAGAATGATAACGAGGGCCTTTGCTATCCTAATTTTCTTTGTAATTAGGTTTTGAGATTTTAAGCACCCGTATTAGCATCACTAGCTTTTTAAGCTACACAATAGGCCATTCAGCTGCTTGAAAGCCAAGATATAACAATATGAAGACACAAAATTCTGCTTATAGTGGTTTTTGAGAATGGTCAAGAGTGCCTTTTCTGTCCTTTTTTATTTGTAATGAAAAAAAAAACATATCTGCTTGATTCAACAATTCAAAGCTTTATACAGATTGTGTTTACATACCCATCCAGGAGCAACGTCCATAATTCAGCTTCCAAATGTAATTTTTTTTCGAAGCACAGAGTGATTTTTTTTCGCTCACAGTAATTTTCAGGTTGTGCTGGGCGCTTACTGATTTCATACTGAGATAGGGATGGAGTAAAAGGGCATTGGGGAGTTGAGGCCATGGCTTAAACAATAATTTTTACTATGGTCTACATATTTTCCAGGTTATTTGTACAAGTAATAATAAAAATAAATATATATTGACTATTGTACCTTCGAGTAAATGTATAGAACTCTGAATACGGCCATAACAGAGCTGTCAAACCGAGACAAATCCACAGGATGCTGAAGAGAACATGAAGGTTAAATGATAGCAGTGGAAGCTTATGGAATGGCCTAATAGCACTTCACTGTTCAGTCTGTAGCATGGTGCTCGGGTTTGTGTCCATCACGGTCTTCCTATGACGTGCCTGAGAAATAGACATAACTGAGCAGAACAGTCATGTACCTCCTAATAACCTAACAAGAAATCAATCAATCAGAGACCACAGACACATGCACAAACTTGCTCTGTCTGTCACGTTAGAAATGGTTCAGTGAAATCTCAACGTTTTTTCAAAATTGCAAATGATCCATAGCCATCTGTCGACTGTTGATGGATCCTAGAGATTAATATTAGTCCGTTCATTGAGAGGCATCTCATTCTTCTGGCATGCAGAAGAATGACGACGCAAATCCCTACCTTCCTTATGTCATGCTACGAGATGTTCCTTTGCATAATTTAAAATGATTAAAAAATAGCTTGGCTCCGTCTCAAGTCTTTACTCTTCATTCAGTTCCCATCTGGTAGCGACCGTCTTTCTAAATGAAGACTCATAATTGATTTCCTTATGTGATGCGATATTGATCATGATCGTTTCATTATGAATTTGTGCTAGGTTGGAGGATCAACCCATATGTTTTTAAGCAACCCATATGTTTTTTTTTGGTGCTTCATCTCAAGCTACTTGATGGATAGCTCATGGAAATGTGTGTATCCAGTCATGTGATTTGTAAAGCATTATTCAGCCCATGTCACCCATTCCTGATAAAGCTACCACTTTATCAGTACCACTTTATTCGAAGGTTACCTAAACAGGGCATTTATAAGACATTCATAAGCTAAGCATAGATCCGGTTACAAAGCTGGAGGCTTACATATATCAAAATTCATGAGGTTTAATGTGACTAGGTGACTCATCATTAGCTGTTCTTGTATTTTTTATTTATCTTTATCTTACAGAATGTTAGTCAGAGAAAATTGGAGAAGGTATACATAGTGAATCATAACCATGTTATAAATATAATGCAAATACAAAGCAAAATTTGCTAACACTTTCTAAGAAGCATATATTCATAAATCATTATGACTGTGCTCATAAATCTTTGTAAGTTGGTGATGAACCCTTGTATGCATTTTATAAACTTTAATAATGCTTCATAAAGCTCTAATAATGTAGTAAATCCTTAATAACTTATAATGACTTTGTGTGCAAATGGATTACAATTCAATAATTATAATAAATAACTATAATATTTATTAACAATTATTAAAAAAACATTATACGCATTTAAAATGTCATCATTATTCCTATTATCATTATTATTAATTATAGGTTGTCCAGTACAACACATTATAATGAAGAATCATACTTGTGTTGCAACATGAGTTATCAGGGAATTATTTATAGCATGTTATGAGAGTTTTATGAAGCATTGTAAGAGTTTATAAGCTCCTTATATAAAACCATGCAAAGAATTATAAGCAGAGTTATAATGATTTATGGATATGGGATTCATAGAAAATGTTCAGCTCACAGGTTATGACATAAGCCTTAGATAATTTCTCCATTATTGCTTTATAAAAGATTTATGCAATGCTTATGAATGTGTTATGTAGGTACGCTTCAGATAAAATGTTACTGAATCATCACAAACTTTCATCAGCATCAGCTCGAAACTGGCAAAGTTGATTAACAGATTTTTCTCGGTGTCAGCCAGACGTCTCACACGTTTGAGAGTGCCCAGGAGTATCAATTTGACTGTCTCAGTTTGACTGAGACATATGTTAGACCAGCTTGCTTGTTTTTTTCATCAAAACCACAGTAGGGTTTTTGATGCCTTAAGGTCCTTGAAAAATAAGAAAAACATGCAGCCATCAATAAATTACCCTTTCGGGGCAAATATTGTCTAATAATGTCTGAAGAAAAAGGTTTCAATCATTTTAATGGGTCTAATAGACATGTAAGGCACAAACACACATCGTACTTAATGAAATCTGCTCAGGTTGATGTTTTACCTAATAACACAGTAATATCAGGTAAGCATAGAGAATGTAGTGAAAACTCAGTATAAATTATTCATTATAATGTGTTAAAAATGTAATCAGTTGTGTAAGCCAGCAACAGAATCCATTTTATTGAGTTCTATTAAAAGAAAAGTCCACCCTGAATATGTTTATACTCAAATATTTGAGACGATTCTGGTGCTAATTTGTTGGTTGGTGCTGTATTTTTTTAATATTCCCATGATAAGTTATGTATATCACAGACTGACAATACATTATCTCAAACATAAGTCAGATTAGCTCCTAAAAGCAAAACAAGAAAGCAAGAAATTATCATTTACCAGTTTTCAGTGTTGTTTAATATGATATTGATGAGAAATCCAGTGTAGAAATAGTGAAGACAACAAACACTGGATTCGAAGTTCCAGCATAGGATGCAGTTGCACTGAGTTACGTCAGAGTCTCCGGTTGGCTAGTTAAAGAGACTACAAGATGACAGTGTTATTAGCATGAAAGTTAAAGAGTGAGAAGCTGATCTTTTCAGCAGAGTGTACAGATGAGGATGTGAGAGAGTTGGACAGATTTAAAGGACTAAAGCGCTGCTGCATCATTCTTTAGGTAGACGTGAAACGAGGGTTAATTCCCACTGGTGTCATTATCAGTAGATCGTCAAACACCATTGCAGGTAATTTAGGAAACCATTAGACCAACATGCTGAGTTTTTAACTGAAAATGTCAACTCAGAATTTCGTTACAAAATAAATCTTGTTTTTTGTCCTTTATCATCAACAATGAGGTAGCGATCGGACTAAGCCTAGGCTCACATGTATGAAATTGTTAGAGAGAAAGAAATATGAATGTTAGAAAAGATAAAAAATAAGGGTGATGTTTTGAAGGAAACTGAAACATATGTGTGTATGGGGACCCCTTCACTCAGAGGTATGTGTTGAGGCAGTCAGACATCATGGGTTCATGAGAGGCAGTGTGCATGTGAGGCTACAGTGAAGGACTGAGCCTTTAAAGCAGCACTGATCAGCCTGGTCATGGATCAAAGACTCGCTATGATTGGATGAGAATAAATTCCACATGCCTCCCAGCTTCTCCAATACTTCTGCTAACACTCGAGCTTCCTGGTAATTTCACTTCTTCTCCCTTCAAGGATTTCTCTTTAGCAAACTAGCTATCACGGCAGGGGATTGGTACCTAATTGGTTTTAAAGAGAAAATGAAGAAAGACGCAGTAGAAATTCAATCTGTTCATTAATTCATGCCATCTTGTTCTATTGGTAAAAGAAATGCAGATTGACCACAGAAAACGAGAAATTGGTTGCAGTCTATGCTTTCTATTCTTTTTTAATCCTCCAAACTAATCACCTTTACTCATTAGACAAGTCAAAGAACACACCTTTTTTTTTTTTTTTTTTTTTTTTTAATTCAAGCTGCATGTTCCAGATAGTTACACAAGCAGCTTGGATTGGAAGAAAAAAAGGAGAAAAAGAAACATTTACACTCTTCTTTAGGGATTTTTTTTTTTTGGGTAGTTAAACGTTCTTAATTTCCTAAAATGGTTGTACTTGGAATCTGATTTTAAGAGCTACCTCAGTGGGACGACCAAGAAACTCTTAATGGTTCAAGATTGAACACTTAGGACACGTAGAAGATAAAATAACAGAGTTCTAGTTTCTTAGTCAAAGTGCCTGGTTCAGCAGTTATACTAGTTTCAAATCTTAGGCCTGCTCTGTGTCTGTGCATTGCTGCGGTGAAATCTTTTACTCAGTTGAACAAAAAATGGTGGGAAATTGTAAAATAAAATTAGACTAAATGCTGAAGCATAGCAACCAGCTCATGTATGAGTGATCCATCTTCCGCATGACCGATTTAACATTTGTAGTACTGAACTAGACTGAACTTTATTTATTTGTGATAATCGAAAGTCACCTTAATTAAAATCATAGTTTTCAGTGGCAGGTTTGCTGACATCAACAAAACAACAGCATTTAAGTAACCGCAGCGGAGTGACCACCCCAACTTCATGTTCATTTGCTTGTGATTTGTATTGCGACTTGTGATTTATAATTTGTTTTGGCTTCTTGGTCTATGACCCTATGCTTGTTTTGTTGAATATTGAGATCCCGTTTATTTGGTTGCCAGATATCTGTGTAAATATGGTCCTTTTTGTAAATAGAATTCTGATTATAATATAATATAACTATAACTTTAAAACACTTTTAAAACCATTTATTTATTTGTTTCTAATTGTATAGGTAAGTCAGCTTTGGGTAACACCGAAATCTCTTTTTTTTCCCTTTATTTTCTTCATTCTACCTAATCCATTTGCTGGCCTTGGATTTCCTGGTAAACTTTGCTTTGAATAAATTTTCAATAGCAAAACTCATCACCTTAATGAAATAAAGATGATTCAGGGCAGCTGTTTTGTTATTTGTTATTACAATTTTATACACATAGTTGTGAACAGTATTCAGGAATGTGTAGCTCAATACATATTTAAGGAGTTGCACAGTACGTCCACAAAAAGCTGCCAAGATTCCTCTTTTCAAGCTGCTAAACACTTTCTACATATTTTTACATACAACATCTATATTTTGTCTCATAGAGTCTATTCTATTTTATTTTTTATTTTTCTATTTTATTCATTATACTCTTTTATCATATTCTGCTTTTATTATATTCTGTTCTATTATATTCTGTTTATGTATTACAGTTGCACTGTGGGACGAGGCACTAAGGAAAAACATTTCACTACAGAAATACATCACATGTATGTAATATATGTGACAAATAAAGAACCTTGGACCTTGAACCTTGGTTAAAGCCTAGTTACATTATCATCAGATTTGTTAACTAAGAGCCAGATGCTGAACTAATTTTGCTGGTTATTACAAAAATCCCCAAGGTAAAAAAATGCAAAATTGTTTCTGTCTAATTAGGTGATTCCTAATCTAATCAAAATTTGATACAGCCTCTAACAGAAATCTGCTGTGCAAATGAAACTGAAAATGCTCAACATCAGTGCTTAAATGTTGTAGTATTTACCGCACAGGGTCCAATAAAAGCAAATGAAGTCTATCTTTTAGAAAATAGGACTTTTTTTGCTCGGCCTCATCCACTGCTAACAATTCAGAGGACCATGTTTTACTCATTTTCTACCAAATTATGCAAATAATAAGAATGTCATAATTCTCGCATCAAGCGAATTGTCACATGGCAAAGAAATTTTTATAGAAATTTTCTTCCACCTTACAGTATATTTCATTCCCATTAAACAATATTTACAACAATAATTAGTTACCAGCTACTGTTGTAATGCTTATGTAATGTTTTCACACTGATCGTTCATCGTGCGTTTTCATTCTTTTCCATAATTTTAAAACAAAAACCCCTAATCGTCATACGAACCATTACATTAGTTTCCTACATCATGCTACTCTTTTGTTTCCTGAACCAGTAGCCAATAAGTATCTCTTTATTAAGATCAGACTCTGAAGCTACATAGAGAGTTACGATGTACACAGTAACAACTGAAACCAGCATATGAGAACACAATGCCTAAAGAGTGCTAATGCTGTATTTTGTAAATCAAGCCTCTGTAAGAAATTCTGCACTTTTTCATTTCCTTTACTGCAGCATATAAAGATCTGCTACCCACAAAGGTCATTAGTTACGCTTTAAGGTCTTTATTCAATCTTGAGTTAACAGCATCTGGGATTTAGCAACCACAGAATTAATGCACTTGCTTTAAAAAAATAAATAAATAAATGTAGGTTTAATACACTGAAGATTACCTTTATTTCTAGTAGAGAATATTACACATTGGTTTGTTTAGGGGGTTTCTAATAAGAAGATACATCACTTGAGGAATTGTAGCTACTGCCTTTAGTGTACACTTTTTCAATTCCAGATTTATTTATATATTTATGGATTTACTTACTTCCTTGCTTACTTATTCATTCATTCATTTATTTATTTATAGTTCTGAGTGTGAGCTGCATGTTTTGTCCACCACGTCAAATGAAAGAAATGTGCCATATAAATGAAGGTTGCTTGATTTATGGTGAGTTAGATGTTCTCCTTGCATATATTTTCTGTTTGCAGACTGAATAAAGTCCTTTTCTTTTCTTTTTCTTTGCTTTCAGTTAGGCGAAATATCTCTCATTAATAACTATACTGAATCTTTTGTAGTTACACTATATGGCTAAAAGGTTGTGGACACCTGACCATCACTCTCATATGTGCTTTTCAACATCTCATTCCAGATTTATTCCCCTTTGCTGTTATAATAAGCTCCACTCTTCTGGGAAGGCTTTCCACTAGATTTTGGAGCGTGGCTGTGGGGATTTATAATCATTCAGCCACAAGAGCATTAGTGAGATCAGGCACTGATGTTGGGTGAGGAGGTCTGGGGTGCAGTCGGTGTTCCAGTTCATCCCAAAGGTGTTCAGTGGGGTTGGGGTCAGGGCTCTGTGCAGGACATTCGAGTTCTTCCACTCCAACCTTGGCACAACATGTGTTCATGGAGCTCACTTTGTGCACAGGGACATTGTCATGCTGGAACAGGTTTGGGCCTCTTAGTCCCAGTGAAGGGGAATTGTAATGTAAGAGCATACAAAGACATCCTATACAATTGTGTACTGTCCACTAACTTTTGGCCATATATGTAGTGTATGAATCCAGCATATAGTTACACACGTCAATATTAGCAATGTGGGGAAAAAGGCATAGATCTTTAATATTTATGTATATTTTATATTTCTGTTATCATTTTCCTCCCTGATTTGTTTAGCATAATTACATAATTTCCACTGGATTTCCACATTTGCCATGCTAAATAATTGCTTCTTGACTTTTTGAAATTTCTGGAGCAAATAAACAATAACAAAAAAATGGAAGTACTATATGAGTGGACCTTCACTGAGACCTGCCAGCTGGGTAGTAGCTTAAAACCCATTATCGACACTGAACTCTTATCTCACCCGTCTTGATGTTGTTTGGGGAGGAAATGGCTTTTCATTGCAGCTCAACAATTAATAGACGTGACGCCCCTGCTTCTTGGCCACAAGGTCACCATTTTCTCATTTAACACCAAACTTTGCTGCTATTAGCACTGCTGCACAGGTAGATGGAGACCGCCTTTGACCTCTACTATGGGATACGGTGTAATTAACTGGTTATGTGGGCTTGCTGTTGAATAAATTACGACACCATTTTGAAGTAGCGATAGTGCTCAATGCACCGCACGCATCATTCACAGTAGTAGTCATAGATTTTTGTATTTTATGTATGATGTTAAATAATAGATCATGATCTACAGTGATTTGTCAGTAACAATTATGCAAGAAGTCCATGTAATACTGTTACACCAGTGCACTTTGTACTGCCTCAACTTTATACTGCTTTGTGTTTTGCTTGGCTTTTAAATCACATCCAATAAACACAGCTATATTCTGAGAGGCTCGGGAAAATGCCCAAATGTCCTAGGCTGGATTAATTTAGTGCAACATCATGCCTGACTGCAGTCTTTTCCAATTTCCTCTAACCTCTATTAACTTTATTTTGTACAGGAGTGGGGGAAAATTCTGCATTTAGGTCCTTATTCAAACCTATGCTCTGAACCACTGAGGTATTAGGCATTAATCATCAGGAATGAGCCTTCCTTGGTGTGTGTGTGTGTGTGTGTGTGTGAAACAGATATGTTCATAAACCTTGTTTTATGTCCCTATAGCCCTCTATTTGAATCCCTTACTTTTACCACATCGGTATTCCTACAGTTACCTCCTGCCTAAGGTTATACAGTATATCAGGTCAGAGATCCTCTAATTATCTGCTAATGGTTTTGAACAAGCAATGATGAAATGTTACTGGTAATTTCCAGATCACCACCGCTGCCAGACCCCGAAACAGCTTCATCCCTGAGGCAGTCAGAATACTCAACACACATCTACCTCCTAACAGCACTGTACAACCATCACACCAACACTTTATAATGCTGCTTTGGGACTTTTTCCCCCATTATCTCCACAATTTGGTCACCTGCCAGTTCGCACCCACCAGCCATCTCTCCCCTATCATACATCTCCTATCAACCAGGGAGGGTGAAGGCTAACACATGCTTCCTCCAAGATATGTGAAGCCAGTCAACAGCATCTTTTCCAACTGCTACACATGCTGCATCACAGAGCAGCATAACACACTCGACGGAAAGTGCTACATGCCCGCTTCAGCATACATGAGCTCACAGATGCCTAAAATTGACTAGTGTTACTGTGACTGACAGGGGAGAGAGAGTATGCCATCCCTCCCATCCAGAGAACATGGCCAATTTTGATCCCTTGGCTTCCGGGCACAGATGGCCGTGGCATTGTCTGGACTCAATCTCATGATCTCCCAACGACAGGGAGAACATTTTTCTGTTGTGCTAATTTGGAGCCAGGACACTTTTTGTTGTTATGAGGCATGTTTTTTCTTCCTGCTACATTATACTTGATCTTGCTGCTAGACTTCTTTTCACAGTTAAGAGTTTACAGACAATAAGACAATTGAACACTGTTCTTTTATCATGTGTAGTTAGTGTGCACTCATCTGAATACATACATATATATATATATATATATATATATATATATATATATATGATATAAAAAAAAGAATGAGAGAACCTACTTTTCCACTTCACATTCTCTTCAGAAAATTTGGATGATGCAACTTCCTGTTTTTGGTAGACACCCTTATCCAGAGCAACTTACAGGCATAAAAGGACATTACATTTTTCTGTTTCTTTTCGCCCTCCAAATGAGCAGTTGGGGGTTAAGGGTCTGGCTCAAGGGCCCAACAGTGCCAGTGCCAGAATTTGAACTCTGCCCTTCCAATCAGGAGCCCAATGCCATAGCAACTGAACTACTACTTTTTCAGGTGACAGGGTTGAGTGAACCTTATGGGTCATGACTAAAATGTCCAATTTTCATAACCTATAAGCGATGACTCATGATGTTTCGAGCATGAGATTGATTTTAACGTTTATAACGATTATATTCCAAGGTCAAGTATAGTTATAGTGCAGAGAGACAGGTATTTTATAGGTCTTGTACATATGTTTTATTAATATTTTCAGTTATTTATCTGAAACTTGCACATAGTTTATTCCGAAGGACATATACTCACATTTAAAATGTCTTGTACATTCACTTTAAATACTTATTTGTAAATGTAATATCAGTTGGACACAAACGTCACCACAATCATTGAGTCACTCATTATCTGGAACCATAGAGCATTATTCAAGCCCATCCCTGATAGTAGAAAATATAAACACAGCTTCTGCATTGCTACAAGAATATTTAATGACTCAATATTTAATGACTCCCCAAGCATTGAGCTTCTGCATCAGGACTAGCTGTGCAGTTTTTATAGCAGCCGCTTTCCTCCACTGTGGACTGCCCCAGTCTGGCCTTCTCATTTAAACACCAATGCCTTCCTGGATGTAAATAACTGTAGAGAATACAGAGAGGAGCAATTTGTTTTCATCTAACATCCCATGCTTTACCACTCAGCTACATCTTCCACTCCTGAAGCCAATTACCAAGTACTTGGTGTGTAAGATTGTATATACAATTATTATGTGCCATTTCCTTCAGGGCACTCACAGAAACTTTTTTTGCGATATCCAAGCACTAGTTTACTGAGTAATCTATGAACATACTTTGCTGACCGTTGAAAGGTCACAACTATATTGGAGCCCTTTATATTTCAGATGCTGAGCTGTTTAATTGCGGCTCCAATAGGGAAAAAATATCGTCCAGTCCTAAAGGTCATAACCTACCTTGAAATTTATTTTCATCAAGATTCACTGAACTCCCAAGCACTGAGTACATAAAATATTTTCAACAATTTGATATGCCTCCGATGACATTACCCAGCTAGCTTCACCAAAGGTCAGCAAAGGTCATTGTAAAATTTGTTCATTCAATATTGTATCACAAAATTCCTGATCAGTCAATGAGCTGATATTCTCTAGGACCTGAAAGGAGTCAAGTCAAGTCAGGGTTTATTTAGCACCTGGAACTTTATGCAAGGCTTACACTGAAATGCTTGAGGTGTGGCTCAGGCACAACATATACAAAACACCCACCCACACACACACACACACACACACAAGCAACACAACACAAGAGCATATGATTACAAATAGAGAGATCTTGCCCAAGCAGCCTTCACAAATAGCGTCCCCATTGGCCAGTTCTCGCAAAATTACAGAGAACAGTAAAGGAACCATAGTTGATGAGACTTATGTGCTAAGGTGCAAATTTTGTGATTGTAACTTAATGCTAACTCTCTAAAATGCCTCTAAAAAGCTGATTAGCTAATAAGTTTATCTCCATAAGAAATGCAAATTTTGTATAGTTATAAATTATTAATTATGGCACTTCTCTAAGCTCTTGCTTTATCTTTTATGACCCATTGCTTTTCAATAGTGGTTAAAAAAAGATTAATCTCTGCAGATGACATGACTACATGACACCACGACTGATCTTAGGGAAAATGGGACGTTAAAGGCAGGATTTTCCATGATAGTAGGGATATTGACTAGGAATTTTCCTGAAACAAACAAAAAAAAGAAAATCCAGCTGGCAGTCACAACAACTAAATTGCTATGGTGTCTTACTCCCTATACATGGTCCAGTGTTATAGCACTGATTATAGAAAACATTATAAAACATTATAATAAAACATTTTGGGGCATTCTGGGTAAAACCCAATCCATCAACATTGTTCTTAAAGGGGATTCCAATTACAATTCCTCAAGTTGTTTATTTTATTTAAATTATCCATGTATTTATACTGCATGATGTGTTGTGTAGGAACAGGCAGTGTTTCACTCAATTTTTTGCATAGTTTGCTGACCTGACTTTATTTAGAGCCCAGAGATAAAACAGCAATAGCTAACATTTCCCCTTTACGGCCCCAGTGAAGGGGTATGACTCCCAGAGGATTAAAATGCACTGCCAAGCTATTTGTCTTTGGACAATCTCCAGCTGTCCTTCACTTCTGGCTGTTGGCAGGACTGCTTATTCAAGCATGGCTTTAAATCATTCTCCTCCTCCTCCTCCTTATCTGCCACTGTGGAAACCCTCTAAGCAGGACATAGTGGAATGATGGAGACCAGTCTTTTGAGTCTAAGAGTCTAAGAGCACCCTTTCGTCCTACTTAGGCAATCAGATTTTAGACTTTTGGCTTACATAGCTCTCAGTATGTGTGGCATTTCAAAGAAAAAACATCTGTGGACGGATCTACAGATGTTAGCTTTGTTCCCTTGACAGTGGTCTGTTTTGAAAATCTGACATTGTGCTCAGGGTCAGTGCTCATATAGGCAAGATCAGGTTACATAGCAAGTGCTTGAGAGTTGAACTGACAAGCCACTAGCTCATAATTAGTGTACTGGAAGCAAGCTTTCAAGCCTTCATTTGCATCTTGGCTACATGCCAGTTAAAAATGAACATGATCTATTGGAACCATAAGGATTTGCTACAACTCTATGCACAGTTCACATTGGCAGGTCTGTGTGCCAGGCTATTTGTATGTACGTATTTCAGATTTGAGTGACTGTCAGTTCTAATAGGGTGCATGGTTGACCTTTTGGAATAGTCATTCTGCAGTCTTTGCTGTATTGTATCTGGTTTTACTGCAGAGTCTAATATCAGACTTCATTCTATTTTCTCAGTCTTATATCAACCCTCTTTGAGGAGGTATTACATTTTGGCCTTTGTTTAATCTCCTTGGACCAACAAAACGTATTTAAGAAATCTATCACAAATTTCCCATTTCAGTGTGTGTTCCCAGAGCAGTAAGCACTGCTTGCTTTTGTTTTTCATTCTCAACATGCTCTTTGTTTATGCTATGGCTATGTGCGTTTGTTTTAGTTCCAGTCCATTCCCTGCCCCGTTTTATCATTGGTTTGTTTCCCTAATGTGTGCACCTGTTCTGTGTATCATGCTTGTATGTTTGATTCTGTCTGATGATGATTCTTGGATTGCCCATAATAAAGCAAATCCTGAGCATACATACTTGTATCCTGTCTCATCAAACTGCATGCTACGACTTCCATGAGTGACCTTTATCAAAACAGTTTAGTAGTTGATATTATACTACAGTGCTGTTCTCAAATCTGATTGGCCAGAAGGTGGTTATTAATAATTTACATATTTAAGATTGAATAATATATAAATATATGTTTAATAATCTGTATTATTAATAATAAGAGAGTGGTTTTCATTACAATTGCAGCTGCATTCCTGTAATTGCCATTTCTTCATTAGATCCATGACATTAGAGCTTCAAAAATGTATTTGATTGGCTAGTTAGTGGATTTGTGAAATAATATAGTGGAAAATATTTTGGTAATCTTCATGGCTAATTCTTGCACTCCTAATCAAAGCAACTCTATGTCTTTTCATGTATCTTGTAGGCAGTTCTTATCATCACTGGTGCCTGAAACAACTCATTATGGATCAAGGAAAATTATTTACATGATCATGACCTCAACATATATGCAGTTAATAATTCAAGATGGGATTTTTTTTCTCTTTGATTGCATTTATGTATAGTAGGCTAAATGCTTTTACAGAGTGCTGATAACTCTAAAGTGTGAAAGATAAGAAGCTTTAATTAAAGCATGTGCCTGTGACGTGCAACAGACATTTCCTGATTCATAGATTCTTAGGCTTTAGTGCGTCCTAGCTGCGTACAATCGGCACACCTTCTGTTCAAGTCAAGGTTGTCGCACATATATACAGTTCACAGAACCGCACTCTTTGTGCGGGTTTGAAAACTCATCACTCTGTGATGAAATAAAAGACAACATGCACAAAATGCTGCTTCTTGACGTACTAATGTAGATATTATCCAGTATATAATTTATATTTTCTTTATATGTGCATCTCTCCTGATTTTTACTAAGAATTACAAGCTTTTGTGAACATATGAAAGATTATATCATCTCAGCAACTCTAAAGATATCAATTTATTGCTTTTTCTGGCTAATCTGAGTTTCTCATCAAAGGGAAACAAAGCATTTGAAGTTTGCTAAACCGTATTTTCCACCGTTCGTGATTTGATTTATTGCTTCATGAGAAAAATAATCTGTTACAGTAAAACTCACCAAACTGATCTCATGATAAACTTGAACGCACAAGAGTGTTATGGTTCAAATACAACCCTATTCAGTTGTTAAGAAAACCTGTTTAAAGCCTGATTTTTAATATAGATTGAGTGAATTTGCAAGAGTGAGCAGTGTTGCCAGTTCCACTGCTTTCCTGCAAAATTGGGTTACATTTAATTTTCTGCCAAAGGTTGATTTTTTTTTCCCAGGGGTTCAGAATTTAGGGATTTTGTTTAAAATTGATTCATCTCTATATTTAAGCATGTAGTTGTCTCAACATTTTTAACAAAAAATTATTAAGCAGTTGTATATGAACTCCAAACACCAAACACACACACACACACACACACACACAGCTAGCACTTGCTACAGTATGTATTTAATGTTTAACAGTGTCCTAAATTACATACAGCTGCAGTAAATAGTGTGTCAACGCAAAAAAAGAAAAATGGGAACAATATAAAGGACGTCTTTTCTTTCAGGAAGCCAAGTCTGTCTGTGTGTACAATATAGTTTCACCATAATGTTCCTCTAGTTTCTACAACCTGCGAGTGAGAAATTATTTAAATAATGCGCCAAAATGTATCTTGTAATATCTGATGCTACCTGACATGACCTACAACGCCACGTCTTTCTTATCATGTTTAAATCATAATAAAATAACTCCTACTCTACTTACAATAAAAATGTCATATCAAGTGAAAGTTTAGAACCTGCAGTTTCAATAGTACCTTTCTACTTCTTTTTACAAGCTAGGAGAAAGAACGAATTAATAAATCGTTTAAACATGCATCTTGTTAGCGCGGGTGATACCTTGCAAAAAAAATAAATAAATCCTGCAGTAATTATGTGTACAAAGCATAAAGATTGTATGAGGATGAAGTAGTGGGAGGAAAATGAGGTCACGGTTCACTAGCAACCCAAGATATACATATAAAGGTTAATTAACCATTAATCCAAAACACAGTTTGGATCTAGCTCTGTTAAAGATACTGTAATTCCATTCTGAACTTTGCTCTGCACAGATTTGAGCATAGATTTAAAATTAGCAAGTACAAATTCCCAAAAGATTTCTTAATGATGTTCTGCTGCGCCTGTCCTGCATCAGTTCCTCAGTCTTAGCTGTTTTGGAGTCTTTGATTCTGCTTTTCAATCTTTTCAGATGTCTTCCACTGCATATTTGTTCAAAATATTGCTCGGAACATGAATAATGTCCATAGGCATGCTCATTTGTACTCATAAAAGATACATGTGGCAGATGATTATGACAGTTCCAGGAGAGCTGATATGAGTAAAATATGCACAGACAGTGATGAACGAGCATGCATCATGCACGGCTGGACCTTCAGCTTCTGTCACGCTTTATTAGAAGTGCAATAGCTAAAAACCCAGGGGTTATACTGATTTGTTGTTTTGTGTCATACTTGTGTATCCATGTGGCACCAAATCAGTTCATAATTGGCTTACAGAGTCTGGATTAGGAAACGAATGAGATCCGTAAATCTAATTGCTAAGATAAATAATTGGCATAATAAAGCTTTTATTAGAGAAAACCTCACAGCTTCTCAAACAGCTTTTTGAATTTGGAGCGAGAAACAAGACATTAGTTGTTTCAATATTTGCCCCATAACCAACACTATTTCTTTGCATCCTTTTAGATAGGCTGTTTTATACTCTTAGATACACTGTCAGGTAGTTTTATATGAAAATTGGTTTCTGGGTTATTTCAAGTATCTTGGCGAACTTCTTATCACTCTTTTGGAGACTTTGAGTGTCTCAGCTGCTTCTGTTTCTGCAGGTAATTCCAGACCATTCATTGTGTTTTTATCTGAAAAATGATGTATTACATAATATCCACATTTTTATTTTAATGTTTTTTCCTGTAACGTAACTTTTTTTTTAAATGAATGTTTGTACATCTAAAATTCCGCCTTAGCCAATCAACGTGAACTTGAATTGACATCACCATATGATGTACTTTATAAGCCTTGTTTCTTGAAGACATAAGTAATTACTAATTCGTTTAATTCCTTTTCCTTCCACGTTTCCTGGTGGTAGTCATGGTGGGAACAGAATTAGAAGTTTAGCCCAGACTTCTTTATCCCCAGCCAGATTCCAGATCCTCCAGGAGATCCTGAGATGTTCCAAAGTCAACTGTAAAATACCAGGGGGCATCCATAAAAGAAGAAGAAAGCCTTTATTTGTCACATATACTGTACATCATAGAACAAAGAATTTCTCCTCTTCACATCTCCCAACCTGTTAGGAAGTTGGTGTCAGAGCTGATTTGGCAGACATGATATGGCACTCCGGGAGCAGAAAGAGGGTTAAAGGCATTGCTCAAGGACCCAGCAGTGGAAGCTTGGTGGTGCTGGGGCTTGAACCTCCAACCTTCTGATCATTAACCCAGAGCCTTAAACACTGAGCCACCATTGGCCAAACCAATGCATGTTATTCCTCTCAATTCAGACCACCAGTGGAACTATTCTGAGGCTCTCAAGGATTGCTGAGCTCCTCACTTCAGCACAGTGAGTAAGACCAAAACCTTGTTTCTACCACTTGTTCACTTTCAGCTCACAGCTCGTGACTATACTGTAGGTGAGGTGAGGTTTGGGACATAGACTGAGTGGTAAATAGAGAGATTTGCCTAAACACCTGCTTTCCATGCTGACCCAAACCTTCTCATGCTCTCTTTTTTCATCTTTCTTGAATAAATTTTTGCAACAGGAGCAAGATCTCATCCCTCATCTAAAGGGAGCATCCTGCTCTTTCCTGGCAAAGAACCATAGCCTTGGACTTCTAGGTGATGATTTTCACCTGCCACTTTTTTTTTTTTTACTTGACTCTGTTGTTCATATGTTCACATTACAGTGTTTCTATACCTTTTTGAAAGGCATGTAATCTGTATTTTTTTCTCAACATGCATAGATGGTGTACATAATGGTTTTGAAAATGTATATAATAGTTCAGTATTGACCATCTGGGAATTGACAGTCTCTAATGAAAGAAATTAATCATCACACAGCTGAACTGCAAGCAGTTTTGAATGTAAACATGTCCACCATTTTGAATCTTACAAGGTTTTTTTGATTGTATTCTGTTTTTCCTCCAAGAAATTGCCATTGCTTATGCTCATATTAACAGTATTGATGATATATGACTGTGAAATAATACTTTTTCACTCACTTTACAGATATTCATTCATTTATAATTGTATATTTTATATCTGTATATCGTTTATGTGCTCTATATAATCTGCACTGATTGAGCCGGTGTTGGATGTTATGCTTTAAAAAGAAAAAAAGAAAGAATGAAAGAAACAACACAAGATTACCTACAATGAAGCAGAGCACAATGATGTTTTTTTTTTTTCTTGGTGGAAAATTACCAATATTTTGGGGTACAATCATGTTTAATTACAATTAACAAGTAGTTACATAAATTACATTGTGTGCTATGCCCTGCAGATGGATGCATAATTGAAAAAAGAATTAAGGTAATTCTTGTTCATTTCGCTTCCTTTCAATACACCGTGTTCATTCATGATAAAATGTCAAACACAGCTCCAGTGACTCACAAGGGTCCTGTGAGGGCAACATTTAAATGTAATGACAAAGGTCAGAGAAATGGAAATTCATAATCACTTATGAATGTAAAATCTTCTTTATAATGGACATCATTCTTTGCCTTATGCTTCTGTAGGGCAAATAGCTTGAGAATGAGATAAGACACCTACTAGTCTTGGAATTGTGCAATTTGGAGTCTTTTTATTTTGTGTCTGTTGCTTGTGATTATAAAAATAGCCTCTTTGGTAACTACTACATAAATAGTAATCTGGTGATTATCAGATCATGCATACTTGACAGTGTAATAATATCTTAGCTAATTAGTCATGTAGACTCAAATGTATTTCAACAACCATCTGTCTGTATTATGAAAAGCATTCTAAAAGCTCTAGCAGCATTCATTTTTGTTCATTTTTTAAAAAATAAATCAGAATGTATAATAAGTTGTATATGCACTTTACATGTTAATGTGAAAACAGCATGTTCTGACAGAGAGCATGACCTGGATTCCATTAGTCTTTTTTTTCTCCATTAGCCCATCTAAAATTCATTCCAATTTGTATGAATTAATTCATAGGAAAAGTAAGGTCATGCATATCTCTTTGTATGCATTATGACAGAAGCTTTTTCATAGGACACTTGGTTTTAGATCATTTTTTATATAGTTATTAAAGTTTCTAATAAAGTTAGATTCAGGATGAGCCTTGGGACTAAATATCTAAGTCACTATGTAGGAAATAATTATTATTAATAATTATTATTCTCACTGAGGTGCAGAATGTCATGAAAATGTATGGAATTAAACTCTAACAGTGTGATCTACATGTATATTGAGAGTAGTCAGCCCTTTACAATATTAAACCCCTTTTAAGGAAAAATAGTTTAATTCACTTTTTTACCTAGAATTTTTATTTTGTTCCCTCATATAGTGTGCTATCAAATATTTACAGATTAGACAGATAATTATAGATCATTATTATCAAAACTAAGATGCTAAACTAAACCTTGCCTTATAAAGATTGTTGCATTATGCCAGACATCCAGGCAGAAAAAAGAAAGTATTTGAATTTAGAGGCCTGAAAGGTAGCCCCTGGCTATATTTTACTGACAGAAATTAAAATAGTGAGAAAAAAAAGAATATAGTGAGTGCATAAAATGAGGAAACCCTCAGGAGGGGCTAACACTATAAACAAGTGAATGCTTAAAAAATGTATGCCAGACCCATTTTTTTGACCATGGCTGCAGAAGTAAACGAGCAAAATAGCGATCTATTGAAGCTGCTGGATTCAAGATTTTGGAATTTTTCCTTCTCTGATAGAAATAAATGCTATCGCATGCTACTCAAGACCATTTCATAATGCTGTGTCCTTCTCCAGCACACACGGATATAATTCTCTGCTGCCATTATTGTCAGAGTTACAGACATGTTGTGAGAATAAAACCTTGAGTGGTAGGTGAGAGAGCTAAACCTTTGGCCTTTAAAGGTGCAATAGGTAGGATTTGTGGGGCAAAAAATGTATCTAACAGTTAAATGGGTGGAGATGAATAAGATTTGAACTTACTCATTGAGCCCACCCCATTTCCATTCCTGTATGTACACAAAGCTCCGCCCACAAAATGTATGGTGGTTCAACTAGAGTTAGCATGCTAACTAGAGTTAGAATTAGCAAAGACTGTCAGCGTACTCAAGCACACTCAAGTGCTTGAAAGACAAGTTACAACTCTATAAACATGAAAAATACTCTTCATAATGACTTATGAGGATGTAAAAGGCCATTGGGGGCGTGTCTATAAAATGACTGACAACCGGCCAATCCAAATACAAACAAACATCCCAGACCAGACGTTCAACACTAGTTCTGAGACAATGGCTATTGACTATTGAACCATTACCCAGAGCTTGTTTCTTAGCTAGCACACATACCGTAGCTGATTAGCTTGCTAACATCAGCTGTTTTGCTCTTTATTGTGATCCAACAGTTCGTTTGTTGATCATCTACTGATCTCAGATGCTACGATGCAAGATAAGATCACGCAGTGAACTAACCCGCTAGCTCTAGCTAGCCAGATAAAGCGGAAAGGCTTTATTTGTTATGATTCATCAGCGCTCTGTTCGCACAGACTTGCACAGGAATATCTGACTCAATGATAGGGCCTTGTTAAATAGAAAAGCCTTCTCTTTTATGAAGCCTGCAGTTCTTTGTAAAGCTGTACTGGAGATTCGTGATGGGTCTTTGCCTGTACTTCTTTTGGGTGCAATGATGTTGGACACATCTGGTGTATGTCATATGGGTTTGACAATGCAGGCTTGATAGCTCTCACTGTGAATTATTGTGAGTTACTATTCCAGGATTTCCAGGGGGACTTACAGCAGCTCAGGAACATAGTGTTTTACAGAATTTTTAAATCAAAGTAGATATATCAAGAATGTACATCAGTTTGACTTGAGTTGTGTCACATGACAGTAGCCAGGAAAATGTATTGCCAGTTAAATCTAAATGTGCAGATGCAGAAAGGGCCTATTTAACCTGTCAATCAACTATTCATATGGTGCGACAAACTCTTAATCAAAATGTTTATGATCAATATTGCATATAGACAAACTGCATATTTAGTGTTTTATATTATATAATACTATAGCATGAAATCAATAGCAAAACCTCAGTGATCAATGGCATATTCTGGGTTCGAGCACTGTGTCACAACAGAACAGCATATGTCAAACTGAGCTGAATTGATTTAGTCTCCCAGTTTGGCCTGTTTAAAGTTACAATGTTCATAATTCATCAAAATTAGCATCAGTTAAATCTTTCTGTTTCTCAAAAACTCTTAATTTGTTTTGCCTGCACAGTTTGCTATCGTTCCATCATTACGCCTTGCTTTCCAACAGGAACATGGATATTACAGAAAAATCTTGTTTACGTCTCAGCTTATGTTCTGACCAGATGCTAGCATGATTGTTCTGACATTAGAACACAAAGCATAAAAGATTAATGATGCTGCTGGTTCATTTGTTAATGCAGCTGTTTGCTTTACTCAAGTGTGAAGTTTTCCTATTTACATTTAGATCAGCATCAGATATGAGAAGGCTGACATTTTCATTTGATAGATACATACTAGAAAATTAAGATACTGAAATATTATATTCACAATGATTAATTGCTGAAGTCAGTAAAGGGATATTCAAGTGTAAAATGTAAGCAGATCTTGAAAGAACAGTGAGTACATGGCTGCAATTAATAGAAAACTACAAGCAAAACCTATGCAGATCAGGGGTAGGTTCCCCGCTGGTCCAGACTTGTAATGTATTAATGCTTGCAAAGGCTTGTGCATATCATATATATATATATATATATATATATATATATATATATATATATATATATATATATATACAGTCAGGTCCAAATATGTCAAAATGGAAGTACTTTGCTTAAAATTGCTATAATTCCTAAATGGTAAATGCCATATTTTTGTGGAACCACTTAAAATAAAGCTGAAAGTCTACACTTCGATCACATCTTGATTGTTTTATTTCAGATCCATTGTAGTGGTGTATAAAGGCAAAATCACAAAAACTTTGTCATTGTCCAAATACTTCTGGACCTGACTGTATATATATATATATTCACACACAAACACACGCAGAGGGAGAGATACAGTATTATATCTAGTGCCACCACAATACGTCATGCTGAAATTTATTTGACTGTAAATCCACACAAGGGACTGCCATTTGAGGGCAATATTAAATACATAAATATGACATTATTAATTAATTCATCATATCAGCCCTGTAAAGTTTTTGTCCATGGTGGAGATCAAAGAAACTTATCTCTAGGTACACTATCTGGCCAAATATAGGTGGACAACTGACCATCACACCCATATGTGGGCCTTGCTATAAAGTTAGATGCACTCAATTATATAGGATGACTTTATATGCTGTGGCATACTCGAACTAAGGGACCTAGCCTAAACATGTTCCAGCATGACACATCTCCATAGCCACGTTCCAAAATCTAGTAGAAAGCCTTCTCAAAGAGTGGAGGTTATTATAACAGCAAAGTGGGGACTACATCTGGAATGGGACATTCAACAAGCACATGAGTGTGATGGTCAGGTGTCCACAAACTTTTAGCCATATTCACTACTGTATGTTTGAGACCAAATTTTATGTGATTTATATAATTTATATAATTTATAGTGACCTACCATAGCAGAAGAGTGCTTGGTCAACTTATCTTTTAAACCATCAACATCTGCCCTATTTTATTCATTCGACAATAAAATAGTAAATTAAAACTATGAAAAAATAGACTACATCATGGGTATACATTACAGTTTCATAAGTTTGATTCGTGTTTGTGCCGACATTAAGTTGTGTGCACAACAAAAGCAAAAGATGGATGTGCTGGATCAAGTTCTATTTAATGTGTATGGGTGGAAGCGATATTGTTAAATTAAGACAAATCTACAGTGACTGTTATTCACAAATAACTGTGAATGATAATTATAAATAGCACTACTCATGCAACAACTAACTTGGCAATATAGTAGACTCCTATTACATGTTTATCTCAATACTTGCCATTTTCTCATTTATATATCATCATATTAGTGTTTCTTTTCATTTACTTATTTATCACATAACTCAACAAAAATCTGGCAACCTCTGAGGTTTAATAATTGAACGGGGCAATCCAGAAATTCATGCATAAATATTGATGCATCTTTTGAACATAAGTCAGCAACTCTGAATATGGCTCATAATGTAGAGAGAATATTTGGAAATCTTTGCAGTTTTGACATTTAGCCAATAACTTCAGGCTAATCAAATGTGAACTTTATATATTGGCAAGGCTGCGGAAGACTGGCCCAGTAGCAAGATCGGACAGAAAATTTAACTCGGAGATCAGTACACTCTGAATGTCAAGCAGTGCACTGAGAAATTCTTACTTATTTTTCAAAGCTAGTGCTCTGGAAAATCTTAATAAGCAACATTTCAGTGCAAAGACCACATATATCTCCATCTTTTTAAAAAAAAGCACCACATTACTAAGCTTATTAACAGTCCCTTGCATTATTTAGTTATTTGCTTCCAATTATGTGCATGCCCACACACACACACACACACACACACACACACACACACAAATACACATATATTTTCAGATAAAATACATTACTGCAGATGGAGTAAAAGGTTCTAAATGAAAATTGAGAATGCACGTTCAGCGCTCGATCACAGTCTGAATCCTAGTCAGCAGCCTGTTGTCAATTGAGATGGAGCATCCATTTGATAAGAGAGCGCTTTCAGTCTGGCTTCTTTCCACCTGATTCCCTGATAAGAGTCTGCTTTATTTTTAATTCTCTCTAATAGAAGAGTATCTCCGAGGGACAATGGGTGTCAGGCAATTCACACTCCCTCAACTCGCTCCTATCATGTTAACACAGATAAATGGGTTGGCAGAAACAGTATTATATCCCGAGTCTGAAGTCGTAGGAGATTCAAGGTTCCATTTTCTACATTGATTCTGTATTTTATCTTACTTCCTGAAGTCATAATTCGTTTTCCATGACCCTTTCCATTTTGCGTCTTTAAGATTGCTATATGTAAATGACCTCTCTTCTGATTGGATGGTCGATAGAACTGTTAGCAAGCTTAGCTATACATAGTAGACATATTGTAGATATATTAATAGCTATGATAAGTAACTGTTAATTCAACAGTCATAGTAATTTTGTTGAAATAATTCTCCCAACACTCAGAGTTCAAAAATACAGTATTAGCTAACTTTATGTTACGACATAGCTAGTTACAGCTGCTAAAATGATTTTTAAAATAGGCAAATATTAATTCTACCTTAATTAATATTAATTTGCTAATATGAATTTGCAAATACTGGCATCCCATCCAGAGTGTATTCCCATTTCGCGCCCAGTGGTCCCGGATCCACTGCAGCCCTGACCAGGATAAAGCGTTTCCTTAAGATTTATGAATGAAAAACTATGATTGAAAATAAAACTCATATTAATTTTCATTTAAATTTTCAACAACTCATTCATCAATTATTAGTTAATTTGTTTGGCCTTGATGTAACAGTAAACTACATCATCTATTATAATTCCAAAATACATAGACATTTGCAAACCCACTCAAGGATTCTTTGTATTTTTGGGGAAAAAATGGTGAATAAGTCATTTAATAATGTGATGCAGGCAAACAAACAGAATCCATTTGATGCAGCTGGATTCTGCCAGAATCTTATGTTCTATTGCATATTTTTTACAGTTCTATTGATTTGAGCGAGCAGAAAACATTTATTTGTTACCTACCTCCACACAGATCCACTCATAGAGCAAATTGAAGAGCTCATGTAGTGGAGTGTAGTATGAAATTACGATAAATAGCACACCATCTCTTGAAAATAGAACGGCAGGATTTAGCATTGAGGCAATTTCATAGCAACAGGCATTATTAAATCCTTTATGCCCAGCTACTTTCTCCTTCTCCTCCTTGTGAGGTTGTCTACCTTACCCCTAATTGAGTTCACTCAAACCATACGGACACATGCAATGGCACCCTGCACTAACCTGCTAGACAGACACTCAGCAGAACGACAAACAATACACTAATATTTTCACACTTATTAAACAGGCTGATGCTTATTTAAAGCTGCAGGATATAATCTAAGCATATAGATTAGCAGATAAGGTGTTAAGGGTGCTACCTTGCTACAAGGCACTATGATGAGGGTCCCAGGCTTTCTCAATTCTCCCCTGATAGTTTACAAAACATTATAACAACTGTAAGGTCATTTTCACTTCTTCCACTAGGTAGTACATGTAGTGCAGGGGTTCTCAAATGGTAGACCCAGGAAATATTTCAGTGGACCGAACCAAGCATTTGAAGAATACTGGATGGAAACAAACTGGCCTTACTGTTTTAAAACAGACTTAGTGAAGTGAAGTGAAGTGTGGCCAAGTATGGTGACCCATACTAGGAATTTGTGCTCTGCATTTAACCCATCCAAGTGCACACACACAGTAGTGATCACACACACACACCGTGAACACACACCCGGAGCAGTGGGCAGCCTTTTTTGCTGCGGCGCCCGGGGAGCAGTTGGGGGTTCGGTGCCTTGCTCAAGGGTCTCACCTCAGTCGTGGTATTGAGGGTGGGAGAGAGCGCTGGTCATTCACTCCCCCCACCTACAATCCCTGCCGGACCCGAGACTCGAACCCACAACCTTCAGGTTCACCTTCGGGTTGCAAGTCCGACTCTCTATCCATTAGGCCACGACTCCGTCCCCACTCCGTCCCCACTTCGTCCCCACTTTGCTGTTATAATACCCTCCACTCTTCTGGGAAGGCTTTCCACTAGATTTTGGAGCATGGCTGTGGGGATTTACTCATTCAGCCACAAGAGCATTAGTGAGGTCAGTTACTGATGTTGGTTGAGGAGGTCTGGGGTGCAGTCACATTCTACTTCATCCCAAAGGTGTTCAGTGGAGTTGAGGTCAGGGGTCTGTGCAGGACGCTCAAGTTCTGGAAGTCTTCATGGAGCTCGCTTTGTGCACAACGGCATTGTTATGCTGGAACATGTTTGGGCCTCTTAGTTCCAGTGAAGGGAAAGTGTAATGCTACACCATACAAAGACACCCTATAGAATTGTGTGCTTCCAACGTTATGGCAGTAGTTTGGTGAAGGCTCACATATGGGTCTAATGGTCAGGTGTCCATGAACGTTTGGCTATATAGTGTATTACTAACAGAATAAGTACGCATGTAGACCTCAAGCAGTAAAACCGGTACTTGTCCAGAGAAACAATGGGTAGCATTTCAGTTACCTATTAACAGTTTATTTAGCAGTGTAAATAGCAGGTTAACCATTAATCTATACCAAACGTTGCAGTTGTAATTCCACATCCTCTCTAACCCAGAGTTTGCAAGTAAGGAATAAAACAAGGTGGGATGTGATGTTATAGGACATCCAGAAGTGTTATATCCCTCTTATACCACAGCAATTTATGAACAGTTACAATATTTTATTTATTAGTGAATATCAGGTCATACCTTTTAACCAACTATAGTTGTGTACACAAGACTTTCTTTTATAACTTACCCCAGTTATCACTGACACTAGTGATTCCTTCCATAAAGGTTATTTATGATTATTAATATTAATGATTACACATTTTTCTTTGTTAAATAACAACATTTTTAATGTATATATTATTAGCATTAGATTTATATAGATGTGTTGTGTCTGTGAATGAGGTGTTAGTATAGAGATGATGACATAAGAATGAGTGCATTAAAATAAACCTGTGATTTGAATTACAACCTCTGTTAGAGCTGCTGTTATAGAACAGATCTATAGATCTTCTGACCAATCAGATTCGAGAATTCAACAGCACTGTGGTATACGTTTGAAAATATCTTTTGCCTGCCACCTTATGTCATCATACCCATATTTTTACATAAGTAAAACTGCAGGCTTGGTAAACCATGGTGAAAAACGTATACTTATAGATATAATGTATTATTATTTAGAAAATAAATGATAGCTCACAATAATTATCAGATTGAAGAAAAGGATAAATGTGTTTTTTTGTCTACTTGGGGTTCTTTGATAAGGAAAATTAAGTCTGCTGTTTCCATTTGAATATAATTAGTGGCAAAAAGACACTTAATTAATGATACTACTGTACCCAAATTGAAGTGGAAATAATTTACATTTACATTTAACATTTGCAACCATGTAAATAATATTTATAATCTTTTAACCAGTTGTATTACATTACTACAAATTTTCTGAAGTAGAGACAATTCCCTGTTTATCTAGGATGAATTCCCAAAGAATTCATGCTTATAAATCATTTATTAATGTCTATCTTAAATAATAAAATTAATATATACTGATATGAAATAATATCAGTTATTTACTATGCAAAATGATGACAACATGATGATGGGTTCTTTTTTCTATGAGAACATAGAAGAAGGAACTGAACAACAGTATTTGCAGTAAATCAGAAGTAGTTATTGCAAGTTCTAGATTGTGTGTGTGTGTGTGTGTGTGTTAACAAATGCAATATCATTTTGAAAAATTAAGAGCAGTTTGAGAAAAAATATATTTGAACAGCATAAATTCCTCCCACATTCTTTCAAAAATCTTTACTCCACACAACACATAGGCTAGATTGAAAAACCATTCCCAGTCTTTTATTCAGTGTGTTTAATCAAAAGGTCTTCAAGTACATACAATGAAAAATACATAAATTACAAAACTACAAGTAGTCAAAATGCAAATAATAGACACATATTGCCTCTTATAATATATCGTATAACCAAACCTTTGATATGCTTTATTAAATCTGAAGAAAAAGTGCTCAAAAGTCTTTACAAAATGATTATATATTTTTGAATCCCCAACACATAAACATACATTTAAAATTTTGATTTTTTTTTTGTAACAAGCATTTCATTTGAAATGAATCTGCATTTTATTGAGTTTTATTTATTTAGAGCATGTACTGTATGTAATTTTATTTTATTTTATTTTAACAGGTCTCTACTGAAAACATGTATACAGCATTTCTCACCCACTTACAAAGAAACGATGGATGAATGAACTACAGAAGGAAGGCAGGAATGAAGGAAGAATAAATGATAAATCAGACCAAAACCTGTAACCAGTGAGGTATATTTCCTCTTTCACGGGCTGATCTTATGCATGTTTCTCACTCTCAGTTTGAAGTTCCTTGACATCCCCAGTCTGATCAATTCTTGTTGAAACTGAAAAAAATGTGAATTGTTGAACTGTTCATATAAAATCACCTTATAAATATAATGGAATGAAATGAACTGCAGTGTTCATTATGTTAGACAACTGATACTTCCTTAGGCATTTCTTACAAATATTACTAGATGTTGTCTATAGAGTAAAAATGGCATTAACTGGCTGCATTAGATGAAGAAAAGGCAGAAAAGTTACTCACTTGCATCAACACCAGATCTTTAATCTGAGAGTCCAGCATGTTTCCTCTAACCTTAATTTTCATTTGCAGTCCGATCACAGCACCTGTGAATAAAGTACTGTATTATAGAATGAACACAATCACACCATGATGGACATATGCAGTTTTTTTGCACAATATGCATTGCTTTAAGCTTAAAAGTTATCCATCCATCCATCCATCTTCCATTCCACTTATCCTACACAGGGTCACGGGGGAGCCTGGAGCCTATCCCAGAGAACTCGGGGCATAAGGCAGGGAACACCCTAGACAGGGTGCCAACTCATCGCAGGGTATTATAATCACACACACATTCACACACATTCACACACTGTGGACAATTTGGAAAAGCCAATCAGCCTACACATTCGAACCCCCAACCCCAGAGGTGTGAGGCACCTTTACACTTAAAATTTTCTCAGTTTAATGTTAAACCTACCATGTTAGATTAAAAAAAAAGTAGATATTTATATCAAAGTTTGAAGACATGCTTTTCCTTACCTGGAGTGGATGCTAAAGAGTAGAAAGAAGACATAATAAGCATATGAAGAACATGTGGAACTCTCTCTTCAGTGCAAACATTGCTATGGTAAAATCTTTATAGCAGGTTTGACCATTCAGCTGTTAGTACAGTCAGAAGACTATAATATACAGTATATTCTTACATTAAATAAGAAATATTTTAAATTTGTATTATTTCTCAGAAAAGAGATGAACTCACCACTGTAGCAGAAGAAAGGGAAACTGGCTAAGCAGTTCTCATCAGTCCATTTGCCAGTATAATCCATAGCAGTGCAGTGTTGCTCTTCGTGTTGTCCAAATGAAAGCAAACCATTATCAGGTTCAGATATTGGGTATGCTTGAATCTCTGGTCTCCAGTATGTAAAAGTCGAGTTGCTGTGATCTGACCATAGTCGGCTCCTATATAGACCTATCCATACCTCATAGTCACCATGCATGACGCTCAGTATAATCTGAAGCTCAGTCTCATTCCTCACACTGGCCAGGTCAGTGTGTTTGGCTCTGCAGAAACTCTGAGCTTCTTCCCAGGTCATTCTCTCAGAAATCCACACATATGTGTTGATTGGACCTGAGGTTGAGATTAATGTATTAGTAACATCTCCATTTGCCTGATAAATGCCAAAATGACAGCTGGTTTGTGTTTTCAAACCAATGTTTTCTAATCCTCAAGAATCTCTGATACCTGGATGAGAGCAAAACATTGTGAACTCTACTGTTCACAAAAAAAGTAAAAATTTGTTTTCACTGTTCTCTCAAAGGTAAGGTTTAATGGCAGTAAAATGGCATTGCATCAACTAGCCTTTAAATGAATTTTTATGAAAAATAGTTAAATTCTCTAGTTGTAATTTTACAATATTTGTTGATCATTTAAATAAACATCGATATTATAAAATGCAATTTTGAATATACATTCATCTAAAAAAACATACTGGATTAAGCACTAGCTTTAAGTAATGTTAAGTAATTTTAATATCACTGTCCTAATATGTTTTTTTTTAGCTCAACAGGTGCATTTTCTCATTAAGCCTGACAAGGAAACTAAATTCAAGAAAAACTTCAACATGAAGCATAATATAAACAGAACCATGTGTTAAATGGTAAATATTTTCTGCACTTACCATTATAGCAAACAAATCCCAATGTCTGTGCACACTGCCGATCAAACCATTCCCCCGTGTAGTGCATGGAAACACACAGTTCTTTTCCATTGTAGTTATTAGGTTCTTGGTACCATCCTCTGAACTCTCGCTCACCCTCCTTATAGAAAGCATCATCATCCAGAGACCATCTCCAGCTGTCACTATACAATCCAATCCAGGCTAAACCTGAGTAGCTGCCGTTTACTGTGTTAAGGAGTGCGTTCATTTCTTCCATGTTACCGATGCTGGCCAGGTCCGAGTAATTCTGTCGGCAGTATCTCTGTGCTTCAGTCCAGGTCTTATTTTCATTAACAAAGTGATACTGATGAGAGATTAATGACGTTGCTAGAGAAGCATAACAAAATTAATTATACACTATACAGTTTAGAGTTTAAAAAACAACTTTTTTTATTACAAAACAGAAATCTACTCACTCCTGTAGCAGAAGAATGGAAGGGTTTGACCACAGTTTTCATCCGTCCATGTCCCAGCCTCAGTAGAAACAGCAGTACAGTAAGCACTCTGTCCGTAATTATCTGGCTGTCCTGGAGTCCAATTGCTGAAATAGGAGTTGTTCTTATCTGACCAAGACCTTGTTCTGTATAGGCCAATCCATACATTGCTAAAATGGCCATGTAATAATGATTTTATCCTCTGGTTCTCAATCTTGTTCCTCACACTGATCAGGTCTGTGTAATGCTCTCTGCAGTAGCTCTGAGCTTCAGTCCAGCTCATGTACTGATAAACAGGGATATACCTTTCACTCTCATTTCCCCTTCCTAAAACAAACAGTAATATATAACAATTCAGAGAGATAGTGTACTATACTGATTTGTTTCCAAAGCATTTCATTTAGGATATGTATAACTGCTGTGCTCACCATCAAAGCAAATGAATGGCATTGTGTAATAACAAGGGACCTCCCTCCATACCATATCAAACACTGAATAGTATACACACGAAATATTTCCAAACCAATTGCTCGGTTTGTATAGGTGCCAGTTTCGAAAGCTTCTCTCTCCCTCCTTGTAGAAAAGATCATCATCCAGAGACCATTTCCAACTGTTCAGATCATCATACAGTCCAATCCAGGCTAAACCAGTATAGGTGCCATGTACTGTGTCAAACAGCCTTTCCATGTCCTCCATGTTATCAATGGTGGCCAGATCGATGTAATTCTCTCTGCAATAACTCTGGGCTTCAGTCCAGGTCTTATTCTCAGTGACAAGGTGATACTGACGAGTGGATGTTGATAACATTGCTAAAGAAGAATAGCAATGTTAGTTAGGATGCAGAATGATCCTGTGCAAAATTCTTTCCAAACAATTAACAGAATAGTACTATAATATTTCCAGTGTTTCCAGTACAGTGTATTGCAAATATTTTGCAAATAAAATTTAAAAATGAAACAGTAACCATGATGTTTATTAATATTATATAAGCTTCTTTAAAGAATAATCAGCAGTAAAGGTTAAAAGATTCATGGATGTTATCCATGCATATTTTGCACTGTATCTGTTTTTATTGAATGCAGTTAACTGGTGCGTTAGAGTTTTTGAAATTGATCTCCTTGTGTTCCTTTTATTTGGTATAACTGGAAATTGGTGTACATATAGGAATGATGTTGGTGTATTTTTTAATCCCTGTGTGTGTGTGTGTGTGTGTATGTGTGTGTGTGTATTTATATTACATTAATTAAAATCCCTACGGATTAGCCCACTAATCTTTGTATAAAAGATGTATGAAGACCATGAGGAATTAAGAAATATGATTGAAAATGGCTAAATGATTGCAGTTATCATTGTTAGACATTCTATTTTCTTTTTTTATAATATTGTTTGTTAGACTCAAAGCTTAATGTTTGACAAATAGCAATATTTAAAGGAGCCTTTAGTCTTTGCAAAGAGCCAGTATGACTGCAGATATTTAAACCAACCAAGCAGATGCAACTAATTACATTCGTTTGATTGACTAATCCTGATCTTCAAATTAATATTAGATGTTTCCTATTTTGCCCAAATGAAAATCTGATTACATTGTAGACACCTGTAAAGGATACGAGATAAAATGAACTCACTGCTATAGCAGATAAAAGGGATTGTGGTTAAGCAGTTCTCATCTGTCCACTGCCCTGCATCTCTGAGTGATACAGCAGTGCAGTGCTGATCGCCATGTTCCCAAAGAACATAAAAACCATTGTCTGGTTGTTCAGTAATATAAGAGGTGGCTGGTCTCCAGTTTTCATATGTGGAACTGTGCTGGTCTGACCAGAGTCTGGTCCTGTATAAGCCAATCCATGCTTCAGAGCCACCTGTGAGGTTGAGGATTTTTTTATTATCTGCTTGATTCCTCACACTGGCCAGGTCTTTGTAATGCTGTCTGCAGTAATGCTGAGCTTCTGCCCAGCGCATGCCCTGGTTAACCCAGGTGTAACCTTCTGTTACATTTCTTCCTGTAATAGAGGAAATGTTGTGCTGAATAAAATACACAAAGTAAAATTCACACAGTTCATCCTAGTTAATTCATGATATACTCTCACCACCATAGCAGACAAAAGTCTTATAATCGTTACAATCTCCATCAGACCATTTCCCATCAGAACGGATATAAACACACAGCTCTTTTCCATTGTAGTTATCAGGTTGATGGTACCACCCCCTGAACATTTTCTCCCCTTCCTTGTAGAACCTATCATCATCCAGAGACCATCTCCAGCTGTCCAGATCATCATATAGTCCAATCCAGGCTAAACCTGAGTAGCTGCCATTTACTGTGTTAAGGAGCTCGTTCATTTCCTCCATGTTATCAATGGTAGCCAGGTCAGTGTGATTCTCTCGGCAGTACCTCTGTGCATCCAGCCAGGTCTTACTTTCATTTACAAAGTGGTACACATGGGAAGATGCTGATGATGTTGCTAGAAAAGCAAAATAAAAATGCCAGTTATATTTATCCTTTTTGTTGTACAGGTTGTATATGAAAGGTTTGTTTATAACAAGAATGAAATTTACTCACCATTGTAGCAGAGAAATGGGAAAGTTTGATTGCAGTTTTCATCTAACCATTTCCCAGAATCAGAATGATTAAATGACACAGCAGTACAGTATTCTCTCAGTCCATAATTATCTGGTTGTCCTGGTTTCCAAATGCTGAAAGAGGAGTTGCTTTTATCTGACCAAGACCTGGTTCTGTACAGGCCGATCCAAAAAACATTATAATAATAGTAATAATTGTTATTATATAATAACAATCTTATCTTGTGGTTCTCAGTCTCATTTCTTATACTGGTCAGATCAGTGTAATACTCTCTGCAGTATCTTTGAGCTTCAGTCCAGTTCAAGTACTGAACAACTGGGACGTAGCGTTCAATGGCATTGATTCTCCCTAAAAGATATAGTCACTTTGTATAACATTTTATGGAGAAAGTGTTCTACAATATTAGTTTCTCAAGCATTTGAATACAAAATACATAAATCTGCCATACTCACCATCAAAACAAATGAATGGATGCATCATAGAGCAATCACTCTCCTGCCATACTCTATTAAAACTCGGGAATACTGCACACAAACTTTTTCCATCCTCATTGCTTGGTTTCTGTATATACCAGTTTCTAAAAGTTCTCTCTCCCTCCTGGTAGAAGGCATCATCATCATCCAGAGACCATTTCCAGCTGTTCACATCATCATACAGCCCAAGCCAGATTGGGCTGTTCTTCCTGATGTCTACTGTTTTAATAAGAGCCAGTTCTTCTTCAGCATTATCAACACTGGCTAAGTCAACATAATTCTCTCTGCAGTATCTCTGTGCTTCAGCCCAAGTTTTATTCTCCTTAATGAAGTGATACTGACGAGAGAGACAGACCCCAGTAGTGCAAAACCCTGTTTAAGACACAATGGTAGTTATGCATTCTGAATACTATTTGAAATAGTAATATAATGTATACAGTATACAGTACACAGTATATAACAACATGTGAAGGTTAACTATGTTAAAGTGTATTATTAATATTATTATGATTATCGTTGGTAGTAGTCATCAGTAGTAGTAGTAGTAGCAATGAATAATAATAATGATTTCTTAATGATAAGAAGAAGAAGAATGATGATTTCAAGTTGTTTGGGTTACTGAAGTTCAGATACACATACATATATTTTTTAGTTTACTGACCTAAGAGCAGCGAAAGATGAAACATGACTCTGGAAAAAAAAATAATCAAAGAATTGATGGTTAGCAGAAGTATGAACTATGACAGGAATACATGTAGTAGTAGTAGTAGTAAATGTGTTTTATTGATATCATATGAAGAGCTGGTGAAGAAGATTTTAATCGAAACCTATTTGGGCAAATGAAACTGCATCAATTCCAATATAAATTCCCCATGATCAGATGGTGCATGGCAGCGACATTATAACACTATATGGCCAAAATTTAGTGGACACCTGCTCATCACACCCATATGTAAGCCTTCTCGAAACTGTTTCCACAAAGTTGGAAGCACAAAATTTTCTAAAATGTCTTTGTACACAGTACCATTACAATTGCTCTTCACTGGAACTAAGGGGTCCATACATTTTTCTAGCATGACAGTACCCCTTGCACAAAGCGAGGTCCATGAAGACATGGTTTGCCAAGGTTGGTGTGGAAGGACTCGAGTGGCCTGCACAGAGCCCTGACCTCAACCCCACTGAAGACCTTTGGGATAAATTGGAATGCCGATTGTGCCCCAGGCCTCCTCGCCTGACATCAGTGCCTGACCTCACTTGTGGCTGAATGAGCAAATCCCCACAGCCACGCTCCAAAATCTAGTGGAAGACCTTCCCAGAAGAGTAAAGGTTATTATAACAGCAAAAGGGGGACTAATTCTGGAATGGGATGTTCAACAAGCACATACGAGTGTGATGGTCCAGTGTCCACAAACTTTTGGCCATATCGTGTAGGTCTAGGAAAGAAGAAGAACAAGAGCAAGAACACGAAGAAAAGCAAGAACAACAAGAAGAACAAACAGACAGGACAAGAGGACAGCAAAGAATACTTATTATTGTAATGAATATTGTCTGTAATAGTTGAAGAAGTTGTTGTAAGAGTATTACCAGTATTGATAATATAAATATTCTTCTTTGCATGTTATACATTGCATTGTTTCTGTGTTAGTTTGATGTGGTTTAGGGTTTTGAGCTTGTAATATAATACAGAAAAAACATACTACTGTTGAAAATACAGCAAATCTGAAAGCCTAGTTCTAATGAAATATGACTAAGGTGTTGATAAACATGGCAACAATACATGCTTTCCATAAATTATTAAAATTTAGACTTTTTAGCCTTATTACTGAAAATGGTACAATTATCTCAGTCTCCTTTTTAAAAATTATTTACCTCATAATATTCTGCCCTTGTGCCATGTCCTCTCCTTTCCTTTCCACCAATTGGCTGTATTGCCCTAATAAAACTGAATAAGTATTCTGAAAAAAGCCTGTATAAGTATCTTAGGATGTGGGAGGGATTTTGTGGGACGTGCCCAGCCTAAGTCTTCAAAATTAACATCACAATAAAGGTGTCAAATGAAGAGAAAGAGTCCAAGACCATCAAACTACAAAATATCCAATTCCTCAAAAATATTTGGCAGTAGGGTGGCCTGCATTTACAGGAACAACTGTACTTGAGTGATACTGGGGTCAAGTTCCCCATTTATTATTTTTTTTTCTATTTCAGGTAATACTGACATACTAATTCTGTACAGCTTCTTGATATTTAAAAAAGTCCATTGTTTACTGTTGTTTTGTGCTATTCAAGTAGTAACATAATACACCAACAGAATGTGTAATAGGACACACGTAAAACTAACTGTAAAGCAAAAATAAAACATGGTTCTTGTAAATAAAAAAGAAAGACGGCAAGGAGACCTGACAAGAATACATGCGTTAATACATTATGTATTTTTTTATATAGTTTTATAGCCATATTGCTACTTAAAGACAGAATGAACCTTGGGAAATTGTTGAACGGAATCTCAGACAGAGAACAATGGAAAAAATAAGGCTTGGAATTACAGGAAATAAGCATGAGAAAATACAGGGTACAAAAACTAAAGAGGATGAAACATGAGACAAGTGAATACAATAAGTGACGTGAACCTTAAAAGTACTTAACGTCTTTAGAGTCTTAAAATTAAAGAGGAACTAATACTACAACAAATAGCATGTGGTGCTGTTACCACAGGCAGCACAAAGTGTGTCCAAGAGTCTTCTTCTGTGTACCCAGTATGATAATGTCAGGTAGCATACCACTGGCAAAGCATGAGAAAGCATTTTTTTTTCAGCCTTGCTTGTGATTTGCTTTGGAGACATTCAGAGTGAATGTTCTGGTCAAACTAATGTAGAGAACACAGGCAACCTCAAACATACCACCTTACACATAATGTGTAAAGCCGAGAGCTCCAGTTCCCAGTGGGATTTGGAACGACCCTTGTGTAGAGGGAATGAAGAGATAATGTAAAGGAGCACATGCGTGAGTGAATATATGAGAAACAATGTGTCTTTATTAAATGATGCAAACATAGAAGAATTTTAGAGAGCATTGTAGGTGTTGAGGCTCAGATGGTGCACCAGTATGTGATGCAATGTAAATTTTTATTAAATAATCATTCTTAATTATGCACCCTCATTTGGCATTTTAATTAGGAATTAAGAAAAACATAAGCATTCAAACCTCATATATTAACTGATTTATAATAATAAACAAGGAATTAGATTCTTAATGGTAGAAATGCACATTAAAAAAATAATACATGGATCTACACGTTTAAATTAAGGGCACAATTTCCACTTAAGTAAAATATGTAGCTTTTACATATTGAAATTATGTCCATGGTACATATTACATATTTTTACTTAAGTGTAAAAATCTGACTTTAATTTCCATGAATTATTTGTTTAAGTATAAAATTGTAGTTACAGTGGATGAATTCTGGCAAACAGCCAAAAAAGACCTATAAAATGAAATAAAATACCTTGTCACTTCTACTTTGATATGCTTTATTAACTCATTTTTATTATTTATTATAAAAACAGAACTGGTCGAACATCTTTATAAAGTTGTTTTACAAAATATACATTTTACTTTCAGCATTATTTTATCTCCAACACACACACACACACACACATGTGTACTGTATATCCACAATTTTCATATGTAGACTTTAATAGGTATCTTATGAAAAAATCTATGCAGCAAACTTGACCCAAACGAAACAAATGAATGAAGAAAACAGCACAAAACCTGGAACGGTTCCGAGTTTAGTATTCTGACCCCGAATGCCTTCTGAATGCCTTTCTCATGCTTTTTCATGGGCTGATCTTACGGATGCTTCTCACTCGCAAAGTGAAGTTCCTTGACACCCCCAGTCTGATCAATTCCTGCTGAAGCTGGCAAAAAAGTGAATCATTCATAGAAAAGCAATGTAAAGCTCCTTTATATATAAAGTAAGAGTAAGATAAGAGTAAGATATTCCTTTATTTGTCCCGCAGTGGGGAAATTGCATTTAGCAACAGCAGGGGTACAGTACAGAAAGAGTATGCACACAAGAACAAGGTAGATTAAAAACTATTCTGTACATAAATGGCTTAAATAGTGCTAAAAGCAAAAATCCTAACACAAAACAAAAAAGGAGAGGGGTATATACACATAAGTACAGGTTGGTTGAGAATAGTGTAGCTTGCCAGTGTGACGTGTGACGGTATTGCACATTAAAATATTGCACACTGATATTGCACATAAATGTGAGTGTAAATACTGCACTGAGAGTTTATAAATAAATAAATCAGCACACATAAATATGCCACATCCAGTTCAACTGCAATGTTCATTATATTAGACAACATTAGACAACATTTCCTTAGAGTTTTGTTTCAGTTATTATTAGACATTATCTAAAGACTAAATATGACATTAATTGCCTTATAGGAGACAAGCATGAAAGCAGAAAGGTTACTCACTTCCATCAACACCAGTTCTTTAATCTGAGAGTCCAGCATGTTTCCCCTAACTTTAATTTTCATCTGCAGTCCTATCACAGCATCTGTGATAAAACTACAGTATTATAGAATGAACACAATCACATAATGCTTGACATATGCAATTTCTTGCACAATATGCATTGCTTTAAGCTAAAAAGCTGTTCTTATTTGTTGTATATATAAAAAAAATCTTATTTGTTGTATATATTTGGAAATACATTGTTATTGAGCATTAACTGGTTATTAAAATTATAAACTACAATTTTCTCAGTTGCATGTTAAATCTACTTCAAAAAATTAGATATTTAAGTTTAAGAACATGCTTCTCCTTACCTGGAGTGGATACTGCAAAAGTAAAAGTAAGACATAATTAGAATTTATATGAACATGTGGAACTCTCTTCAGTGTAAACATATGCTTTTAATTCTTATTATTATGCAGAAAAGACTCACCACTGTAGCAGAAGAAAGGGAAACTGGCTAAGCAGTTCTCATCAGTCCATTTGCCAGTATAATCCATAGCAGTGCAGTGTTGATTTCCAGATAGTCCATATGAATACAAACCATTATCAGGTTCAGATATTGGGTATGCTTGAATCTCTGGTCTCCAGTATGCGAAAGTCGAGTTGCTGTGATCTGACCATAATCGGTTCCGATAGAGACCTATCCATACCTCAAAGCCACCTGTGATGCTCAGTATCTGCTGAAGCTCAGTCTCATTCCTCACACTGGCCAGGTCGGTGTGTTTGGCTCTGCAGAAACTCTGAGCTTCTTCCCACGTCATTCTTTCAGAAATCCATACATATGTGTTGTTTTTACCTGAGGTAGTGAGCAATGTAATAGTCATATTTTCATTTTCCTTGGAAACTAATAATACTAGATGTTAACAAGAATAATGTATAGAGTATGCTGTTAAGGTATATGGACCAGTGTTTTCTAATCCTCAGGAATCTCCCATACCAGTCAATGTTTTTTTGTAAAGGTAAAGTTTATGGTAGTAAATTGTATTGCATCAGCTAAAAACTAGCATTTAAATGGATGGTACTTGTAACTTATATATATATATGTGTGTGTGTATATATATATATATATATATATATATATATATATATATATATATATATATATATATACACTGTTTATTTTGATATAGAGATATACCTTATTAAATATTGCTATTTGATTCAATTATGTCAATCACAGAAGAAGAAGTTTAATAGAACTCAAATGAGAAAACTCAAGAAAACACTCCTTTATTTGTAATGAGCACATTATATTGGCTAAGTTTGCTGGCTAATTACAATGGCTATTTATGATTACTGTAGCTAGGTGACTATAGCTACTTATGCTAAGATAAACAAAGTATTCGAGCATTTGTCATCTCTACCTAGGCTTCACCATTCACTAGCTAGTTTTAGCTCAAAACTAATGTCACAAACTTTTGTTTCTGTTTAAAAAGCATGATAGGGTTTTTTTGTTTTTTTTTCCTGACCAGAGATGAATTTTTTTTATCTTTCAAATGCCACAGCGTCATTTTGCCAAAGCCATCCAGTGACAAAGTATGACTAGGCCTCAGACTCTCAGCAGTGTACAGAAATGAATTGTGAGATATGTTAAGGTCTGCAAATGTTAGATATGACTATGTCTGGGCTAATTTCAGGTGTGTATATATCTTTCCTGGGGCTTGGTCTGGATCAAAATGTATGGTCAAAGCTTTTTGTATGCTTCTTGGATGTTTTTTAAATTCTCCACCATTGTTTTCCTGCTGATTGTCATAAATTATGGCCATAAATATGCTGCCTATGAAAAAGTTCATGTGACTGAAACAGGTCAGTAGGTATGTTTTTGTAAGGTGAGAGGTAACCATTGGATCTGGACTAAACCCTCACGGGAGGAACATTCGAAAACTTCACACAGACAGCAACTCAAGCTCAGGATCAAACCAGGAGCCTGGAGCTGTGGGACAGCAACGTTAGCTGGAGCGACACCATGCTGAATGTTTTGTATTAGCATTTCCTTATTCTGATGGTATCAGTTTGAATAAACATTTACAAATCTATGTATTCTTCTTTTAAAATATTGTGCTTCAGACATCTTCAGTTACAGTAAATATTTCAGTAAATATGTGAACCAGTTCTAGGGAAGTAATTTTGACATCATTGTCCTAATATGGATTTTGAAATAAATAATTCAACAGATGCATTTTCCACATTGACACTGACAAGGAAAATAACACTGAGAAAACCGTGAACGTGAAGCAGTCTTCTGTGCAGCCAGTTGTGTGGCTGTAAGTCATTATATTTTCTGGTAACTAATATCTGGCAGGATCGAGAACAAATATTCCCACTTATGCTGCCTACTGAAAAAATATTTTTGGCTTATCTTGTAAATATGGTCATATACCATCAAAAGGAAAAATAAGTAAATAGAACAAAGTGTTAGGTAAGAAATATTTTTTCTGCACTTACTGTTAAAGCACACAAATCCCAGTCTCTGAGTGCACCGCTGATCAAACCATTCCCCTGTGTTGTACATGGAAACACACAGTTCTTTTCCATTGTAGTTATTGGGTTCTTGGTACCATCCTCTGAACTCTCGCTCACCCTCCTTGTAGAAAGCATCATCATCCAGAGACCATCTCCAGTCATCCAGATTATCAAACAATCCAATCCAGGCTAAACCTGAGTAGCTGCCATTTACTGTGTTAAGGAGACTATTCATTTCTTCCATGTTATCAATGGTAGCCAGGTCACTGTAAATCTCTCGGCAGTATCTCTGTGCTTCAGTCCAGGTCTTATTTTCACTGACAAAGTGATACTGATGAGAGATTGATGGCATTGCTACAAAGTGCAACACAATTGTGAGTTATACACTATACACTTTGTAGTTAAATAATGAAAGATATATATATTTTTTTATTTTATTATAAAACAGGAATCTACTCACAACTGTAGCAAAAGAATGGAAAAGCTTGACCGCAGTTTTCATCTGACCATTTCCCAGATTCAGTGGAAACAGCAGTACAGTATTCTCTCTGTCCATAATTATCAGGTTGCCCTGGATACCAGTTGCTGAACGAAGAGTTGCTCTTATCTGACCAAGACTTCGTACTGTACAGACCAATCCATACACTGTTACCGTAATTATAATTATATAATAATGATCTTATCTTCTGGTTCTCAATCTTGTTCCTCACACTGATCAGGTCTGTGTAATGCTCTCTGCAGTAGCTCTGAGCTTCAGTCCAGCTCATGTACTGATTAATAAGGACATAACTTTCACTGGCATTTACTCTCCCTATAATAGACAAATGTAATATTTAACAATTTAGAGGGAAAGTGTACAGTATGAATTCTTTTGTATGTAAGATATGTAGGACTGCTGTACTCACCATCAAAGCAGATGAATGCCATTGGGACATAACAAGAAGCTCCCCACCATATTGCATCAAAACCTGAATAGTATACACACAAACTATTTCCAAACCAGTTCCTCTGTTTGTATTTAAACCAGTTTCGAAAGCTTCTCTCTCCCTCCTTGTAGAAAAGATCATCATCCAGAGACCATTTCCAACTGTTCAGATCATCATACAGTCCAATCCAGGCTAAACCAGAATAGGTGCCATATACTGTGTCAAGCAGCCTTTTCATGTCCTCCATGTTATTAATGGTGGCCAGATCGATGTAATTCTCTCTGCAATAACTCTGGGCTTCAGTCCAGGTCTTATTCCCAGTGACAAAGTGATACTGATGGGTGCATAATGTTCCTGTGCAGAATTCTTTAAACAATTAAAAGAATAGCATCATTATATTTCCTGCAACATCCAATGCATATGAGTATTATTATCCATGCAAAATTTGTATTTTGATATTGTACCTATTTATATTAAATTCAGTTAGCTGGTGTATTAGAATTCTTGAAAATGATTTCCTTAGGTTGTTTTATTGGCATAACTGGAAATCAGTGTGCATATTTTATGGAATTATGTTGGTTTATCTAACAAATCATAACCGTTTTGGACTAATCAAAACTGTTGAATGATTGCACATTCTCAGTGTGTGAGTGTGTGTGTTTCACCAGTAAAAATTTCACCAGTAGAATTTTTTTTTATTGTTTTGACTTTTCACCCCAAAAACTACAAAATATGCCTGAAAAGTTCAATGTTATTACTGAGGAATATGAAAAATGTATTTGATATTTAGTGAGTTAGACTATATATAAAGATTAATGCTTTGAGATGTGCCTCAAATGAAAAGTGTAATATCAGGAAAATGTTATATTATTATTATTATTATTATTATTATTATTATTATTATTATTGGCTGGCATTAATTCCAACTAAGCAGATGCCACAACTATTTATACTTTAATTGACTGGCATTGATCTTCAAATGAATGGCAAGTGTTTCCTATTTTGTGTGAAAAATGATGCCAATCTGGCCATTTATGGATAAGATTTAAGATACTTGGTGTAAGGGAAAAGGTGTAAAAATAAACTCACTGCTATAGCAGATAAAAGGGATTGTGGTTAAGCAGTTCTCATCTGTCCACTGCCCTGCATCTCTGAGTGATACAGCAGTGCAGTGCTGATCGCCATGTTCCCAAAGAACATAAAAACCATTGTCTGGTTGTTCAGTAATATAAGAGGTGGCTGGTCTCCAGTTTTCATATGTGGAACTGTGCTGGTCTGACCAGAGTCTGGTCCTGTATAAGCCAATCCATGCTTCAGAGCCACCTGTGAGGTTGAGGATTTTTTTATTATCTGCTTGATTCCTCACACTGGCCAGGTCTTTGTAATGCTGTCTGCAGTAATGCTGAGCTTCTGCCCAGCGCATGCCCTGGTTAACCCAGGTGTAACCTTCTGTTACATTTCTTCCTGTAATAGAGGAAATGTTGTGCTGAATAAAATACACAAAGTAAAATTCACACAGTTCATCCTAGTTAATTCACGCTATATTCTCACCATCATAGCAGACAAAAGTCTTATAATCGTTACAATCTCCATCAGACCATTTCCCATCAGAACGGATATAAACACACAGCTCTTTTCCATTGTAGTTATCAGGTTGATGGTACCACCCCCTGAACATTTTCTCCCCTTCCTTGTAGAACCTATCATCATCCAGAGACCATCTCCAGCTGTCCAGATCATCATATAGTCCAATCCAGGCTAAACCTGAGTAGCTGCCATTTACTGTGTTAAGGAGCTCGTTCATTTCCTCCATGTTATCAATGGTAGCCAGGTCAGTGTGATTCTCTCGGCAGTACCTCTGTGCATCCAGCCAGGTCTTACTTTCATTTACAAAGTGGTACACATGGGAAGATGCTGATGATGTTGCTAGAAAAGCAAAATAAAAATGTCAGTTATATTTATCCTTTCTGTTGGAAAATGATAGATTACATAGGTGTTTCTAGCATTTTCTAGCATTTTTTTAGATAGGTTTCCATTTTTATATGTAAGTAATACTGATTATCTGTACAGGTTGTATATGAAAGGTTTGTTTATAACAAGAATGAAATTTACTCACCATTGTAGCAGAGAAATGGGAAAGTTTGACTGCAGTTTTCATCTAACCATTTCCCAGAATCAGAATGATTAAATGACACAGCAGTACAGTATTCTCTCAGTCCATAATTATCTGGTTGTCCTGGTTTCCAATTGCTGAAAGAGGAGTTGCTTTTATCTGACCAAGACCTGGTTCTGTACAGGCCGATCCACACAATGTTATAATGAGCAAAATGATGATATAATAATGATCTTATCTTCTGGTTCTCATTCTCGTTCCTCACACTAGTCAGATCTGTGTAATGTTCTCTGCAGTATCTCTGAGCTTCAGTCCAGGTCATGTACTGATTAACCACGACATGTATTTCACTGGCATTTACGCTCCCTAAAAGACATAGTTGCTATGTTTAACAACTAAAGAGAAAGTGCTCTACATTAGTCATTTTTTTTTCTAAAACATTTTAATGAAAAATAGAAATATCTGCCATACTCACCATCAAAGCAAAGGAATGGAAGCATCACAGAGCAATAATTCTCCTGCCAGACTCCATCAAAAATTGAAAAGACTGTACACGATCTATTTTCATACAAGGTCTCGGGTTTCTTTATATACCAGTTTCTAAAGCTTGTCTCTCCCTCCTGGTAGAAGGCATCATCATCATCCAGAGACCATTTCCAGCTGTTCACATCATCATACAGCCCAAGCCAGATTGGGCTGTTGTTCCTGATGTCTACTGTTTTAATAAGAGCCAGTTCTTCTTCAGCATTATCAACACTGGCTAAGTCAACATAATTCTCTCTGCAGTATCTCTGTGCTTCAGCCCAAGTTTTATTCTCCTTAATGAAGTGATACTGACGAGAGAGACAGACCCCAATAGTGCAAAACCCTGTTTAAGACACAATGGTAGTTTTGCATATTAAACACAGTTTGAGATATAATAACACATACATAGTATATAACAACATGTGAAGGTTTTAACTATGTTAAAGTGTATTATTCTTATAGATATTCTTCTTATAATTAAATACATATACTGTACGTTATCATAGGCATATATATGCATATATATATATATATATATATATATATATACATATACACACACATATGTGTGTTCATGAAAACTTTTCACACAATTACTAAATCTACATCATGAACTCTCAAAGAGAAGTTATTTGGGTTACTGAAGTTGTACCATAATACACACATACATATATTTTTAGGTCACTGACCTAAGAGCAGCAAAAGATGAAACATGGCTCTGGCAAAATACAAGAAAAAAAGAATTGATGGTTAACAGAAGTATGGCAGGAATACATGCAGTAGTAATACATGTGCTTTATAGATGGCATGAAGAGCTGGTGCAGAATATTTCACTAACAATCTATTTGGGCAAAAGCAACTGCAACAATCCCAATATAAATTCTGAAGCCAACTTCCCGTGAACGGATGGTACATGACAGCGACATGGGCACTATAGGTGTAAGTCATAATAATAACAAAAAGAAGAAAAGAAGAGCAGCAAGAATAAAGAAAGAAATGGAAGATAGAAAGAAAACAGCAAAGAATTCTTCTTATTGTATTTAATAATGTTAATAATAGTTGATGAGGTTGTTGTAAGAGTAATAGTACTGATAATATAAATATTCCTCTTTGCATGTTATACATTGCATCTATTCTATGTTATTTTGATGTGGTTTAGGCTTTTGAGCTTGTAATATAATATGGAAAAAACATACTACTGTAAAGTACAGCAAATCTGAAAGCCTAGTTCTTATGAATTATGATTATGATTATACAGCAATACATGTTTTACATAAATTATAAACATTTCGACTTTTTAGCCTTATTACTGAAAATAGTACAATTAAGTCTCCTTTTTTTTTAAAATGATATACCTCATAGTCTTTTGCCCTTGTGTCATGTCCTCTCTTTTCCTTTCCACCAATTGATAGCATTGCCCTAATAAAACTGAATAAGTATTCTGAGCAAGCCTGTATAAGTTTCATAGAACGTGGGAGGGATTTGGTGGGAGGTGAACAAACTGGTTCTTCATCTCAGCACACATTAACATCACAATAAAGGTGTCAAATGAAGAGAAAGAGTCCATGACCATTAAAGTACTAAATATCTAATACCTCATAAATACTGGCAGTCAAACAGAGCTGAGGTCATTTATAAGAAAACGGACAAAGATTTAGAAACATTTAGAGAAAAGAAAATATTAAAACCTAAAAAAAAAAAGGTATTTTGAACATATTCAGACATATCACTTACAAAATGAGAGAGGCATGCGGAAGGCAGTCTAGGGTGGCCTGCATTTACAGGAACAACTGTACTTGAGTGACACTGGGGTCACGTTCACCATTTATTATTTTTTTTCTATTTAAGTTAATACTGAGATACTAATTCCTTACAACTTCTTTATATTTAAAAAATTCCACTGTTTACTGTTGTTTTGTGCTATTCAAGTTGTAACATAATACATCAACATAATTCGTAATATGACACACATAGAACTAACTGTAAAGCAAAAATAAATGAATAAATAAAACATGGCTCTTGTAAATAAAAAGAAAGAATGAGACCTGGCAAGAACACATGCATTGCATTAGGTAAAAAACTGAGGTTTTTGTAGCTTTACAGACTAGTGAACCTTAGCTAAACATTAATCAGCATCGGAGAGAACAAGAGAAAAATAAGAGGCAAACACAACAAACAAGAAACCCAGAACTAAAAACCCTATAAAAGGAAACCAAGGCTTGGAATTACAGGAAATAAGTATGAGAAACCACAGGGTACACACACTACAGAGGGTGAAACATGAGACAAGTGAATACAATAAGTAAAGTGAGAAAGTACTTATCTAGTTTAGATGCTTAAAATGAAATATGAACCTATTAAACCTATTATAAACCTATTAAAATATGGACTTAAACCTATAACCTATGGTGCTGTTACCACAGGAGGAACAAAGTGTCTCTAAGTGTGACCGTGAGTCCTTTTCTGTGTACCCAAAATGATAATGGCAGGTAGCAGGCCACTCACAATGCATGAAGACGTGCATTAAGAAATGTTATGTACTAATTTCCCAGTGTGATTTGCAGAATTTTATAGGGGGGAACCTTGAAGAAATGTAGAAATGATATAAAGGAGAAACAGTGTGTGAATAAATGAGACACCATATGAGTTAAATTGCATTTCACATAAGAAAAATAAGACTAAATAGCCTACAGAAGGTTGGATGCTAGTGATGAGAGTAAAGATGTGTGCCTTTTTGATGCTATGACTTAGATGGCACACCGGTATGTAGGTTCTGCACTGTAAATTTCATTAAATAATCAGTATTAATTATGAACCTTAATTTATTTTTAATTATTTTAATTAGGAATGAAAATATTTTTTTAATTAAATTATAAATGAAGGGAAAATTATTCATGCCTTAAGGGCATTATGTGTTTGGGTTTTTGGCCAAAAATTGGGTTTTGGCCAAAATTTGATTTCTGCCTGTAAAATTGCTTGATAGCTCAGCTTTAAGGAACCATGAAAGTATTTCACCAAGATGAAGCAGAATTTTTTTTATTTAGTTTCTAATCTTGCATGCCTGCAAAGATCATGTTATATCTGGAGCCAGTTTAAAAATGCAGTGGCAAAATCAGTCAGTCTTACTAAAACGTAAATCTAATTAAGTTAGCTAAGTCTGATTTCCTCACACAGTGAAGTCCACCATTGATCAAGTTGTATGTGCCATAGCGAAATGGAAATAAGCCAAATAAACTCAATTTGCGATGCTTCTGTGCTACAGTCTAAAAGGAATCATTTCACTTTAGGAAGTAAGCACATTTTAAAAAGCTGTAACATAGATGAGATACATAAAACAGAAAAATATTTCTACAAATCAGCTATTAGCTACAAATTGGGCTATCCTTTTTGGCCCTTTGGCCCTAGAGATGTGAGCACACATATTGGTGGACAGTATATGTGTCCACAATGCTCATGTCCTCTAAGTGATAGAGGAGATATTACTGAAGTTAAGTCTCTTACAGTGTTCATCTCAAATGACCAGACCCAAGTGGATGCACAATTGAGCAGACTTGGTGCCCAGAGGATCTGTCCTTACCATTGTCATTTACATAGAGTACTTCCTTAACATGGCCACAATGATATGGTTGGATAATTATGCATTGGGTCATTAGACACCTGAGTGAATTTACTAAGAATAAGCTACAGTATGTTAAACTTTCCATCAAACCCTCGTACAGTATCTAACCATAACTTTGTTGCTATGGCTGCCATCTCTAGTCAGGAGTAACCTCACTGATTGGTTTATAAGCAAGACCTCTGTGTCTTTTAATGCTGGGAGACACTTGAACCATTTTCTCTCAGGAGCAGCAACCAGTTCGTTGGCACCTGGCATTCAGGTGACTGAGTTTAATTCTGAAGATGTGCTTGACTCTTGCTCTTTTTCCTTATCCTTGTTGTAATGTCTTTGCTGGGAATTGCCTATGCTGCCCAGTCTCCTTGGACTAGTGCTAGCTGTACTTCTTGCTCCATCTTGTTGTTTTCTGAAGAGGTTGTGAAAGGTTGGCCTAGGCTTGATTAGAAAAAAGGCTCTCAGACCCTACCAGGTCTAAGGGGAAACCTGAAGTAATATTTCACCCAGCATGGGTGGGTTACTTTGGCCTGTGAAAAGGGTTATGAGTCTGTAAATATGGATGGAGGTTACATACAAAGAGAGAGCTTCTTCAAGCCCTGCTCCATCCCTACATTGAGACAAACAAAAAAAATTCACTGCATTTATTTAATTGAATTGTTGACATTGCTTCCGTGTGAATTGTTTGATTTTTTTAACAGAGCCATATAAAATTGATTCAACACAAAAAATAAAGTTAATTCGATATAAGTTAAACAAGTAACTCGGGCATGTTTTGAAGAACTCAGCATAATTAAATTATGTTATTTTCACATTATTCTACTTCTATTTCACTACGTTTTGATCATTTTGGTGATGATTTTTGTTTAAGGATATCCAGCATTGTTCAAGGATAAAATCCCACTGAGCAAGATTCATCACATCTAAGTAAACAACAATCTAGGCTTCCTTAAAATAATCATGTGGTTTTAAAAATCAAAGTTGGTTCCACAGAAGTTGCCTCTTGAAATGTTTCAGAAATGCATTGCTGAGAGCTTCTTGCAAGTAGTCCCAGAGCAGACTGCAACCAGGGCAGGATCCAGCTGGTTCTTGCTAGCTAATCCACCTTGATACTAAAAAAATAGTTAGTATAACAACATATCAGACAATATTTCAAATACATGATAAATGTCTATGTTAAAAACATGATAACTATCTACGTGACATTCTATCTTGGTAATTGTTTCATCACTTGATGGATGTGTTTAGAATCCGCCTTCTAGTGAAGGTAAGCTAGGTTCTAGGGTAGCTAATATGAGCTAACCTGACAGGGTGGTATGCTAATTTTTTTTTTTTTTTTTTTTTTTTGGGAAGGGGGGGGCTTTTGACTGCTGAACACAAGCTAACAAGCTAAAAAGTATCTTCATAACTACAAAATCAGTTTATGTAAAGGTCTGTTCATGAGCTAAGCAAAACTAGCCAGTACGATTTTGTGGACATTTTTGCATGCTAGTTAAGTCTTAGCTCATTATTTTAGGTAGCTACCTAACATAAGCCTAGATAGAGAGTTAGGTGTTTCTTATTGAAAATAAATTATTAAAAGGCATTACCCAACATAAGCTTGATTAGGTGATACAAACATACATATAAAGTACAAGTTTTATTGCATGAAAACTTCCTTGTAAACTGGACATAGACTTCAAGTCTCATGGCTGCTTCCTGAATTCAGACCAAAGGCATAAAATTACTGAGTCCTCTCCTATCTAGGTCAAAGCATTTTTATTACAGGTAATCGAATACTCATAGTCAGAGCACATGGCTGGTGTCAAAAATAGGCAGACAAAAACAGAAGTGGGAGTCCATTCTTAAAAACGCAAAACACTAGGTATGGGGAAAACATTATTAAAAGGAAAATAAAACTGAGAAAAACATGGCTCAACATTGCAACAGTTACAATTATAACACAACAGAAAAACAGAACAAGAAAATCAGTTGTGAAAAAAGCTGCAGGTGTTACTAATCAGAAGAGGGGTAACATTGAGGAAGACACTTCCATAGACAGACCCTTGACATTAGCTTGAACAACACATAGGGTACTGAATTAATAATAGTTTGTTTATATTACATAGACAGGTAATAACTGAATTATTTAATGTTGTGTTCACTTCTTTGTTTACATATGTATAAATAATGATACAGGAGACTTGTAGACTTGAGTCGCACATATTGTGAAGGATAGCACAAGTAATAGAAGTAGCTTCATGCCAAATGTGACTAATTTGTAAGATCCATTGTCCAATTAAGTGTAAACTCAGCTATAAAAGCAACAACAGCCATGCAGCTTACTGAAATTATTTTGCCCTGCATATACGCACTTCCGATTTTTATGAAAAGGCCCCAAAGCTTGGCCTCTGTAGGTGATATTTTGCCACTTTAGTACCAGCTGGTGTCAATAACATTAACTTTGGAGTCATAATACGGAGCAAGGAAAATAGCCCCCCTGGTGCCGCATATCTTCATTTATCTGAATGTCAGAGCCATCTGGGACACATAGCATGAGCACTTAAGGCAAAATGATATCTCACATGTCACTGAGCAAAACAGAGGCTGTTAATTCACTGACAAATACACTCACCAGCCACTTAATAAGGACACCAGTGTACCTGCTCATTCATGCAATTATCCAATCATCCAATCATATAGCAGAAGTGCAATGCATAAATCCATGCAGATAAAGGTCAAGAGATTTGGTTAATGCTCACGTATCAGAATGGACATCTCAGCAACTTTGACCATGGTATGGTTGTTGGTGCCAGACTGGCTGGTTTGACTATTTCAGAAACTGCTGATCTCCTGGGATGTTACCGCACAACAGTCTATAGAGTTTACACTGAGTGGTGCGAAAAGCAAAAAACATCCAGTGATTGGTGGTTCTGTGGGTGGATCCAATGCAACAAAGCCTTGTTGATGAAAGAAGGCAGAGGAAAATGGCCAGCACCATGGACACAACCTGCCTTGTAGGAATAGTTCAGGCTGGTGGTGGTGGTGTAATGACGTGGGGAATGTTGTTTTGGCACACATTGAGCCCCTTAATATCAGTTGAGCATGGATTGGCCAAAGAGTAAGAGGTTATTTCCCTGTCGAATCTACAGGATTGCTGTGGCAGAACTTTTGAAAAACTTAAACTGCAAGATATATACTGAGAGAACTTGTCCATTTTAAAGACAAAGAGTGGTCATGCTACATACTTATTATAGATTACATATCGATTCAATTATAGATTATATATGCAGATTATATATGCAGATTATAGATTATATGATTATATACCCTAGGTGAACTGAACTGACGTGAATGAAGTGGATAACAGCATTTAAAGGAAATTCATAATGACTCCCATTTTTTCACATTTTTGCTGATTTTCCAGGAAGCCTACCCTGAGACTTATGACAGCACTTTGTTCCAAGAAAAATCTTGCAAGTCATGTCAGTTGTGTTAATTGACGAGCCCCTGAAGCAGAGCTGAACAGTGAGATTATGAATGCTCATTTTCCCCTTCACTGCTTCTCAAGTCTCCCCATGGCCACAGGGCCTTTTTCATCACATCAGACATTACATTACAGCAGGACACTGCTAAATACCAGTAATAACGCAGCAGCACAGTGCCTGTTCAGTAATAAATGCTAAGCGGGATTTATATATAATTATTATTATTATGCTGATTATTGATGTGTGACATTTGTGCAGCTGGTACACAGGAAACTAAATGCACTTTATGTAATTCTTAGATGATTAATTAGAAATAGAGTACTGAATTATAGGCTGAATTTTGAAAGGGAGAGGGGTGTTGGTTGGAAAGGTCCAAAAATATTAAAAAACATACTTTCAAGCCAAAGGGAAGAAACCTTCTCATTAAGCTAACTACGACATAATTTTCATCTTGTCAAAATCATCCTCCTGGCTAGAACCATGCTAAAAATGAGCAACACTGGATGTCGAGAAATGCTAGCTCAATATCTGGAATGATCCCCATGACGTCAAAGATCTTTCCAGAAGCTGGATACCTAGGGACAGAGCCAGAATGTATGGGATAAGGTTCCATCAGAACCCATAGATCGGTTTCCCTGCGTAGATTCTCCTATATAGTGCAACCTTAGCATAACATTCCGTTGTATAACCTGAAGTATGACATTAATGAAGAATTTATGAATGCTATGCAGACCTTCATTCCATAGCTCATCTCAGAGCTCTGTACCAAGCTCATTCTCCCGAACTGCTTAAGGGGAAACAGTAAAATGAGAAGAAAACATTAAACCATGAAACCAGATGCTTTGCTGCAGATGGTTATGAACCAGGTTATCATTTGGCAGATTCTCATCAAAATCATCTTTGGCTTGAAAGTATGTTTTTTAATATTTTTGGACCTCTCCAACCAACACCCCTCTCCCTTTCAAAAGTCAGTCTATAATTCAGAAGAGGACTTTTTGAAACATGCATGTGTGCATGTTTTGTTTTCTCCTTTCTCTCCTTTTTCTGGTTTTCTTTTAATTTTTTTATGTCCTTTTTCTTTCATTGCCTTTTATCCCACCCTGGTAAATTAATATATTATTAACAAAGTTTTTATTGTCCTCTGAACAGGCATGATGGACAGTAGGGTTTTAAAAAAAAAGCTCTATCTGACATAATTGCAAACCTGAACATAACAGAAAAAAGTGAGAAGAGTGAATTTATTATGTAAATAATTGTATGGCACTTTGAAGAACAAGGACACTGTGCAGCTCTCTTTTTTTTTCTTGTTTTTTTTTTTTACATTAAATTGAAATTGGTTCCCCAAAAATCTTTGTTTCTTGTCAGACTGAATCCTGGAGCGCATGCTACCCCACAAGATCTCAGGATTTTTTAATCATACACAAAGTAAATTACCCATTTTTCAAGACAAAATTACACACTACTGAAAATATACAGTTGTAATATAGAGTTTGGATAAATTCACCATGTGAAGATTATACTTACCTCTCGCTATCTTTCCACTATTTTAATTAGGCAGTGTATGTGACAGGGGCTAATTAGCAGCAACTGACACACAGCTTAACGAAATCAAAATGAGCTCAGTCTCCATAAGCATGAATAACCTTATTTTTTCAATATACAGTAACAAAATGAAAACATTTAGACAGGCTTAGAACCCCCTGTCACATAGAAATAAGCATGCACTGTGTCAAGGATCTTATTTGGTTAATAATGTTCTGACTGAACCATTTCATCTCATATGATGGTGGAACTTTAAGCCTGGAACTGTAAGACTGTTAGCTCTTAAAAAGAAGACCATTTTCCAGTATCGGAGACAAAAAAGAGTTGGGCTCAAAGTTCAAGAATGCAATGCAGCTATACCATGCAGGTGCACTGAGTTACGACAGAGACTCGTCTAGTTAGCGAGCTACGAGATGACAAGCATGAGGATGTTAATGGTGGTATTAGCATGAAAGCTGAAGATTTGGAACTAAATTTGTTTGAGCAGAAAGCACAGATGAGGAGGCGAGAGAGCCGGACAGAATAAAGGACTAATGCACAGTTGCATCGCTCTCTTTAAGTAGAGATGAAGCAAGGGCTAATTCTGTGGCATTATGGGTAATGCAGGAAACCGTTATCCAAAGTGAAGATAGACCAACATGTCGATGTAAGATGTTTAAACTAAAAAGTCAACTCCAATCAATTTCATTAAAAAATAAATCTTAGACCCCACTGAAGCTAATCATGAATATTAATATGATAATATGATAATATGATATATATGAATATGATATATATTTAATATAATATGATTGATAAGATGATAAAAATTTACTGCAAACTTCAGTGTCTTGCTTTGCTCTGGCTCTCTGAATTGTCCATCAGTTTTATTTTATTATTCATCCTTTGTGGCAACCAATTGCAGAAATGGCTTTCATGCAATTCCACAAAGAATATTTCTGCAATTTGAACAATTACGAGGCTGTTTTCTCCTTCTTTCTTGATTACGAACACTCTTCAGTTCTATCAAGGTTTTAGATTTGAGAAGGCCTTCTTAAAGAACTTTTGATTAGACAGAAATGAAACAAATGGAGGGATGAAGGATGAATCTGTGTGATGTTAGAGACTGTGTGAATTAAATAGGAAACACCAGACTGGATGCTTAAAGAGAGTGAATCAAAGTTGGTGAAATGAAGTGTTCTTTCACTAATAAGTCTTCAGTTTTTTTTTTTTTTTTTTTTGATCGGTGGAAATAACCATCTATTTGAGACTATTTCCAGTCTGAGTCACTGTTAAGTGTCTACATGAGACAGTTCCAGAGATATCAACCAGATGTATTGCAATTTATTACAAAATAACACTTCTTTTGGACTATGTATTTACATAGCAACTCCATATCTTAACATCAGTGTATACACTACTACATGTTGTAACTCAAAATTATGTAAAAACAGCAGTCTTCTATTTCCTCAATAGAAAATTACAGATGAATTCATTAACAGGTGTTTTGAACTCTCTGCTGTCATACCCTTGGAAGCCACACCTCCCAGGTGATCACATAACATAATTTTTCTCAAGTTTCTGATTAAACAGACATCATTTGATGATTTTAATGATTTTTGATTGGTGCCATTGATGAGTCTAATTTAAAAATAGATAATAAATTTCCATAAACTGTTCATTTCTGACCAGAACAGCATTTGATCAGATCATAGAACTACAGAAGAAAGAAGGAGAATGCCAGTTTGCCATATCCCAAGTATGTGATTTATTTATCAACTGAGACCTTATCGCTCTGTCTCTCCAAATGAGATGATATCAGGAATGGCTTAATCTGGTGTCCAGGCACACTGTTTAGCCCCCTTGGGAGGTGGGAGCTGTCAGGACTCATTGTTACAGGAGAGGAGACGCGGCAAGGCCACATTTATTGGGGTGGAAAAAGCAAGATAGCAAGAGTGTGAGGGATAGTGGAAAGGAAGTAATGGGTCAAGTGGGGGAAATGAAAGGATTGCCAAGATAAATTTGAAGTGTAAAAGTAAAGAGCAGAAGAAAAAAGGATGAGTGACAGACAGTCAGGAACAGAGTAAATGAATTAATGCCAGAGGGAGTTTTGTATGGATAAGACATGCCTCGAGGGCTGCTTCAGGCCTTACTGTGATCAGTATCTGTCTACAGGTATTAAGCAACCGCAGACGTAGGCTTTTATACAAAATATATACCCTTTCCTTCCCTTACTACAGCATTTCAGGATGTTGATACTATACTATACAATATATAGTGCATTATATATCTTATTATATAATATCTTAAGATATCTATCATCAATATTGAGGAGCAGAACTCAAGTCCTGGAGAGCTGGAGTCCAGCACATATTTAGTACTAACACCATGGTCCTCAAGTTGGCATGCAGGGACTACTAGGGGTCTTTTAAGTATAACCCGGCGGGGCCATGTTGATGGTGGAGTCACTATTAACTCCTATTGATATATGTAGCTGTTAGAGTTATCGTTTAGTTAAAGATATATAATTTAAAAAATAATAATAATAAAATCCTAATAATAATGAAAGGTGCTGGGACTGGTGCTTGGACCCCTAATTACTCAAATACAACAGTCATTGCTATCAATTGAGACTGGAATTCCAATATTTTAATGAGTGAGCATGGGTATTTAGTGGAGAACCTGTGAAATCCCATGGATTTCAGGAAATTTCATGGGTATCCCATGATTGTACGATGGCACCATAGGCCCCCATGAAAATACATGGAATTCCCATGGTGACCTATAAATAACCATTGTAAAAGATCCCCTGAGACCCTGCAGCTTTAAAATATCCCATGAGACCTATCTAGTCTGCTTTTTTTATTATTAATAACTTGCCTGTCTAGTATGAACAGATTTTATTTATTGTAACACCATTTTTAAAATTTGAGATTAACCTATGGCAAGTCTGATGGTAGAGTGGTAAAATTATAAATATATACACTATAAAGTATGTTCTACTTATGTATATATTTATGTATGCTAGAACGTACACTAGAGTTGGACCTTTTTTAAGGTTTATATTTGAATATTTGCAGTAAGTATTTAAAATATGGCTCAATTTAAACGTACCTGAGACATAGCTTCATTACTTTCACTGTCAGAACGTGGCTTTTTGGAGTTCATCACAAGAAATGGGTTTCATGCAAGGAAAATAAATGGGTGGGGAAAAAAATCAATGAGCAATTCTTTCATTATTCAAGGTAGTGGCAAAAGGATGTGACTGGCAAACGTGTGCGGAGATGCCTGAGTGAGCAGACATCTGTGATGATGAAGAAGAAGAAAAATGGGATGAAACTCTGCTCTGTCAAAGCATGTTTCTGAAGAATACAGATGATGCCTTATCAGATACTGATTAGTGAAGTAATGGGCGTAACTTTGTTTTAAAAAGTTCTGGAGACAAGTAATAAAAGAATACAGCACAAAACTTGATTAATGACAGTTCCACTAGCTTGGTGTAAATTAAATCTGCATATGCAGTTGAATTTTTAAGCCACAAATACTTTCTCATCACAGAGCTGATCACTGATCACGTTCAGGAGACAGCACTTTTAATTCTTTCTCCATAACATTTACCCTAAGAGGCCAATTTACTGATAAAACGTGTTTTCAAGTGCTTTTTAGTCAATATCAGTTGCCAGGAGCAATCTTGTTTATAAATCCAGTAACTTCATGTCTTCTGTCTGCAATAAAGCTCTTTGGCAACCCTGTGAAATTTTAAAAAGTAGCCCAGAAGTCCACACACTGTGAGTTTTCTTCTCCAGGGAATAACTCAGGTTTCAAACCACGCCCAGACAACAAATGTACACCAAATGTAGCTCTACATTTGTTCAGGATCCACATAAGAGAGCAGGCCAGTGATCCAATAGAGAAAGAAAAATAAATAGAGGCAATCTATAAGAGGCAAACCTATATAGAACTGGCCCAGGTTAACAAAAAAAGTTAACATCTACCACAATTCTGTGCCAAATTTGGGCCAGATTTAACAAACTGAACCAAAACATTGGTGATAATAGTGAAAAAATGGTTTAATTTACTAATATATATTAGATTCAGCTTTATCTAACTTTCTCTAATTTCTGTAATACAATTTGATTTGTTGTTTAATAGATGTGTCCAATATGTGCAGTGTATGCACAGTACCTTCCGTAAATATTCATCCCACTTGAACTATAGTTACAACCAGGAATTGAAATGGATTTAATTTTTTTTTTTTTTTTTTTACCATTTGAACATTTGAAAGTGCAAAATATGTATATATTGTGACACAAAGATTGTGCAGGACACTGCATGCCATTAACAGCTGTTCGCTGTACTTGGTACAGGTTTACATTCCTGATGCAACAGCCAGGCCAATTTCATGTCTCCAATGGTCATCCAGTCCAGTGTCAGGCGGAAGAGACGGTGACAGTTGCAGGTTCAGAGTTTTATTCAAACAACACGCGAATTACAAATCCAAAATGTAAGGCAAGATCAAAGTCAGGATACAGGCAGTAGTCAGGCTATATGCAATCAGAGTAAACAGGGCAAAAGGCGAAGACATAAACCAAATCACCAGAAACCACTATGGCAAGAGAAAGGCTTGGTATCGCCAACCAAGCCATACTGTTGGCATGATTGTGTAAGTGATTCCAGGTGTGTATAATCAGTAGGATGGTGAACGTGAACGTGATAGATTTTGTGATGGCTGTTGGATGTTGTAATCTTCAGCAGCCGTGTTTGTAGGCCGCTGTGGGTTCTGGGAGTTGTAGTTGGCGGTCATGTTTGTACTCCACTCTGTGTGAAGCAACGCCGACTCCGGCATTGACGTAACAACCCGATATGTTTGCCATCAAGGACACCAGCTCTCTGAACAACACAATTTTTTAACACTTCCAGTAAACCTAGAATGATGGATTCTCTGTAAGTGTCTTTAAAAAGCAGTTGCTATATGTCTTCACTAGGATAAGAAATCATTTGGAAGGTATTATATAAGTTTAAAAGAAGATATGATATTAAAAAAGAATGTGACTGAGTGCATTGTCAAAAAAAAAAAAAAAAGGGATGGGAGCATAATCAGGCAATTTAAAAACTACTGAGGGCCACAACATCTTCATCATAAACAACACTCATGAGCTTACAGTATAAGTGAATCACATCAGTATTAAATCTTGATAGAAATACAAAAGGCTTTTCCACTCCTGATCCTGAAGTGCCCCTTTAGGGTATGAAGTGTGAACACCCAGATTAAAGTCATGTAGTGACATTAGAGTTGAGAAAAATGTACATTTTTGCATATTTGAGAGCCGAGATTATAGCAAATGATTTAGTAAAACAAAAATGATATATTGAGGAGTAAGCAAGCACGTGTGGCATGCAGAGTTAGCAGGGTTTGTTTGGCTTAAAGAATATATTTTGCTACTAATAACTTGATTATAACTGTACTCTTCAACAAGATATATTATCCAGTTTCTGCAATCAGGATAGTTTGTATAATTTGCTGCTAGGTTTGAAATACAGTGGGGTCCAAAAGTATGGGAACACTAGTGAAATGCTTCTATTTTGCATTCTTTTCTAATTTAATACAACAATTTTCATTACAAATTATAAATTTTGACAACAATTTGACTGAAAATTAGAATCATTGAAATATTTACAGGTATTTCAGAGTTTCTTAGTATTTGGTATGTCCCCTTTTTGCTTTGATGACAGTGTGCACTCGAGCTGATACAGACTCCACAAGTTTGTGCAAAACCTTATGATCCATTTGAGATGAAATCCATCGGAGTGTCAGCTGAACACATGCTTCAATACAAGAGATTAGACATGAGGAAATCTGAACTTTTGTACAAAGCACTGAAGACAGTCAATATCACAAATTGCTTACATTTAAATACAGACCTAGAAATAGTGCAGAATCATGAATATTAAATATTCAAGATATTAAACATTTACTTTCTTTGTTTTACGTATTTCAAAATTCTAAAACCTTCTCTTTATTTCCAATTTTAAATGAAAGAAAATCCCAGATTTTCAATGTGTTCGCAGACTTTTGGACCCCACTGTATGTACATGTGTATATATCTTCCAAGATTTCCATGATGCATCATTAATGTGCTGGCTGTGTTTTCAGATTTTCTGTTTTAAGGGGTTGTAAGATTGAACCTGCCTTATAGCTTAGTATGTGAAGGAATGGCGTTTTGTCATGTTTATCTGATTTTCATCCCAGGGTTAGCTGCGCAGGTGTAGCCAAACTTAAAAGATGAAACTGACTGGTTCTCACACCTCTCGCTGAGCACCTACCAGGTTTCAGATTATTGATGCAAGCCTACTGACCACTGGATACACACGTACACACACACTCACTCACACACACACTTCTTCTTTTGGTTCATTGTTATATGGAATATACTGTATAAGGAGAATAATTTCAGACCCCTTTTCTTAGCCATTTTTCTTAATGTATTCTACACGTATGCTGGCTTTTGGGTTCTTTGTAACCTGGTTTTCTCTCTTTGGACTGTGTATCATCACTTTACTTTAACTTTTATTTAGTTAATTTACTCTTACATCATTAGTTAATTGCTTTACTTTACTTATCTTGCTTTTACATGTTTTACTTTTCTTTACTTAATTTACTGAATTGCCAGTTTATCACTTGTTTGGATTGTTCTTACTTTACATTCTTACTTACTTTACTTTTACTTACTTACTTGCCTTAATAACATTACTTTTATTTACTTACTCTAGTTTTCTTTAGTTAAATTACTTTTACTTACTTACTTGTTTACTTTTATTTTATTTAATTTAATTAATTTACTAAATTTCCTGTTGTTTTGTTATTCTGCTTGTTTTTACCTTTCACTTCACTTTTGCTTACTTTACTTCCTTACTTAATTACCACTTGTTTGGATTGTTTTTTCCTTCTGTAATACATTCTCTTTTATCGTATTGTTTTTGTCGACTTTATGCTGTGCAAGTTAATATAATCAAGAAGCTGTTTTAACTCAGAAACAGTCCAAAGAGTTTTAAAGCTGTCATGCTGTGTGTGTGTGTGTTAATGAGTCCAGTAGAACAAGTGAAAAAATTATAAGCCATAAATTTTGTGCTTAATGTATTAAACACAATTTGAAGATCTACAACTGATGGATCACATTCATTCTATAGTCTCTTGCAAGATGATTCCACCTTCAAACACAGGCCATGAGGGTCACTGAATAGTTTGATGATGATGAAAGTGATGTAAATCATACACTATGGCCTTCACAGTCACCAGATCTCCACCGTCATCATCAAAACTCCAACTGGGAGAAAATCTGGTGTTCATTGCTCAAGTATAGTTCTGGTTCTCATTCTGGCCCATGACCTTACTAAGACACTATCAGTTGCTTTTATTCTGTATCTGTATATACAGTATGTAGACTGGTTAAATCCAGAACTCCTAGAGGATCTTCAGGTGACCCTCTTGGGACCCCTTAAAGATTCACAACAATAGTAATATGAGTATTAACAGGGATTTCCTTTCAGTTGACACATTATAAGCATTAGCTTGAAGACTTTGATACCCATCATAGCTTATATTTAAGTAAATAGCATCATTTGATTGACAAGGGTCAAGAGAAGGAAAGTAAAGAGAGGGAATCACTGTCTCTTGTTTCACAGTATTTGCAAATTATATTCCAAATTGTATTGCAGTAATGAGCTTTCTCCATGTCTAATAAAAGGTCTGTGCCAACTGGGCCTGATTCAAAAGCATTAACAATATGGAGTAAGCAGCAGACTTTATCTGAGGCGAATCTAGACTTAATAAAGCCAGCTGGATCAATGTGCTCTAAAAAAGACATGCAGTGCTCTAGGCAAGACACAATAACCCTTGCAAACAATTTAATTTTCCAATTTAACAGACTAAGCGGGATATTGCTGGAGCATTCAGTCTCTGGTTTAAGTGTCTTCAAGAGAGGGGAAAGGGATAAAGCTATAATAGAGTTGGAAGATAGCCTAATGTTATAAATAAAAAAAAATTGAGTATGTAAGAATAAAGGGTTTGTCAGAGGCCACAAAGTTAAGCACAGTTCAGTGGAAATAGCATTCAGCTCTGGAGATTTGCCTTTATTCATTGATTGCATATTCCATTAATGCATTAGGGAGAGAGGAGCATCAAAGAGGCTTGTGTTTCTAGGTAATCTGGATAACTAATTCTGCAGCTATTTATTAAACAGTCAACATTTTCATGGTTTTGAATCATCCAAATCGGATTAAGTCTTGGCTGTGGAGGTTGTAGGAAAAAGCTCTACCCCTCTACTGTAGTTTTCATTATTCTAGGTACTGATAACAGGTATGGAGGATCACAATAGACCAAAACTTCATTCAGGTACTGCGGAGTGAGAGTACTTGCAGTACTAGCTACTATTTTATGATAAATGTGAAATTTGACTGGGATTAAACAGGGTAATATGGTTCTAATTATGGAATAATTCATGGAATAAATAATACCTAATTAATGGAATAAATAATACCTACTGGAAATATCCAGACAGCAAGACGTAACAATAGTCCAACCTAGACAAAACGCAAGCTTTTCAACAAATGTTCAGATACGCCAAGTTTTTTCAGCATCATGGAATTACATTACATTTCTTAGCCTGGAAATGTTTCTTAGATTAAAAAAAGGTTTTCCTAGTAATATTATTGTATCTAGAATAAAATTATGAGCTATGGTATCAAAAGCTGTTAAAATCAAGCAACACAAGTAAGGCCAGTAGTAAGGCATTTGCTACTTTAACCAGTGCTGTTTCAATGCTGTGATGAGGCTTAAATTCTGACTGAAATGTTTAATGAATATTATTCCTGTACAAGTATGAGCTTAACTGCTGAGCTACAGCCTTTTCTCTGATCTTGGTGATAAAGGGGTTTGATATTGGTTTGTAGTTTGACAGTTGACAAGGGTCAAGGATGTTTCTATGCCTCTGACACTGAGTGTGGGAGGCATTATGGTTTTGGGTTGTTCATCCATCTGTCTCTCTGAGATTCTCATTAGCGTGTAGGATTTATACGGATCCAATATATCATTGTAACCAGCAGATGAACTGATTAGATTTTGGAAGTGATCCAAACAAGGTCACAGCAAGGTCAAATGTCTGAAATAGTTTTTCTTCAGTAGCACTTTAAGGGTGTTTCTGGTACACCAATTAGTGACAAGAAGGACTAGACTTGTTGGTAGTGGAAGCATCCCCGTCGACGCTGTTGCCATCGAGTTTAACTTTTTTTTTTTTTAATGGTTTGATTGATAACTGCTAGCTTAAAAGATTTATTATATAGCCAATGCTAAGAGAGGAGTTTATTGTTTTTAACAGAGGGTTGATTGATTCTGGTGGTATTTCTTTAAGAAAATTGAATCCAACAGGATTGTGTGGAACCTGTGACAAAAAACAAAAAACAAACAAAGAAAAAAAAAATCAACTTTTAATAATAATGGACAAAGATTTTCATACTCTCTGCATTCTGGCTTAGATGAACCTCAGTGCAAAGAAAGAAAGGAAGGATGGAATTAAGGAAAAAATGAAGAAAAGGGTATTATTATTATTATTATTATTATTATTATTATTATTGTTGTTGTTGTTGTTGTCTTGGTAAATGCTTATTTTTTATTTATTATGTATCTGTTCATTTATTTATGATAATGAAAAATCCATGTAAACTCTACTGAATACTGTACAAATGTTATGTATTTATTTATTTATGTGTTTATTTATTTATTTTCATATTGGCAGTTGGTACTTAGGGTGGGGAGGGAAAAGAATACAAAGGGGGGAGCATACATGTTTATATATTTGCCATTACTAATAACAATTATATATATATTTTTTAATATTTAATAGAAAAGAAGAAAACCTGACCCTTTCTTTTATGCTGGTGTGTTATTAGGATGAAACTGTTACCTACTTTAAAGACAAGCATAAATACAAACAATAGACTTGCAGCTTTTATAATAATAATAATAATAATAATAATAATAATAATAATAACATTATTATTATTATTATTATTATTATTATTATCATATACTCTATGACATGTTTTAAAGTCTTGCTCCTCCTGCCAATTATCCCGGAAATGCTGCATGGATTCATGAAAATCTCCTGTTTAATTTAACATTAGCACTTTCGACACGCTCATGCGTCTGAATACTTTAAACTCTTGTAATTACTGTTTGAAATGACGGCTAACCTTAATATCTTGTCATGCATATAATATATTTTATTTTTCAAATAAAACATTTCACAAATAACACAAGGGTGTATGAGAGGAAAATAACGAAACTGCGAGGGAGCTAAACAACCTAAATATGCTCAAGCCGAGAGGGCGACAAGTGTAGTGTTTTGAAAATAACCCCAACGCAAGCTGGCTAATTCTTGCTAGTCGTTTGTTTAAAACGGCATAGTTTGTAGCCCGGTGTATTTATGAGTTGTTCGGGTAGGTGTCTGGGTTTGAACTTCAGTCGGAATGTATCGGAGAGGAGCGAGTAAGATGGACAAGCCGCCGAAGGAGGAGAGCGCTAGCAGCAAGTACGCCGAGCTGCTGGTGTTCGGCTACGCGTGCAAGCTCTTTCGGGACGATGAGAGGGCCATGTACCACGAGCAGGGCAAACACCTGATCCCGTGGATGGGAGACAACAAGCTCATGATCGATAGGTCGGTTGAACAAACCTTAAAAGGGAATGCTTACTTTAACCCCAGTTTAAATGTCTTCCGAAGACTCTCGGATCTTGCTTTTTGCAGCTGGAGGCCTCCCGTTCAAGTGACATGCATCCGAATAAAAATAAACAAACAACTGATCGAGATAACTTGGCTTTTTTTTCTTTTTGTTATTGTTCTTCTTCTTATTATTTCTTAAAGTCGACGATGCTGTTCTATGAGAGAAGTTCCAAAATGCCCATTTGCTGATATTATAGCATCATGATGCAGAGATGCACAGCCCTCCCTCAACAGATCCCTAGATCCCAAAGATCTGTGATGGATCTGAAATGTTTTTTTTTTCTCTCAATATGAGTTACATCTGATATTTCTTTAGCTTTTAGATCTGTTAGATCTGACCTGAGGGAAGCCTGTGCGTCTCAGTGCATGTGGAATTTGCTTTGGAGAAACTGATCTCACTCATTTTTCCCAAAAGCACTGCGGCGTTTAATATCATCTTCTATATCATCCATTACGATGGATCCACTTCCTGGTCCTGGAGTACCGCCCCTGTCCTGCATATTTTCTCCTCCATAGAGTAACGAGAGAAAGCACTAATCAAGAATTTCCCTCATGGGATCAATAAAGTATATCAATCTATCTATCTATCTATCTAATAGAGGCCCACTGGGGCAGGTATCACGCTGCCCCATGCTCGCTTTATGAACATCGAACTAGACAGTTAATTACAGGCTTACCAAATTGGGCTAGTTTAAAAACTCTTCATAGTTCCCAAGATCTTGTTTTATAGCAAATAATCAGAATGAAATCTAATAAAGATTTCTGCAAACTGTAAGTGCAGACAGTGTGTCTGTGATGTACAGAAGCATTTTTATTGTAAAATATATTGCAAAGATTAGAAAAGGGAAATGCGTGTGCACCACGGTGACCTTGTTTAGCATGCAAAGGCTGACAAAAGAAGAAAAATGTGTTTGTTTTCCTCAGTTTTTTGATCTAGATTCAGGTCTTTCATGTGGTTTTTGAGATGCAGTTGGGCTACACACCTGCTGTATCAGATCCGTCTCAAAACGAGCTGCTAGACTGTAGGTCGCATTTCTGTATGGTGTCAACTCTCAACCTCGTGTTACAGGGTTACTCTAAAAATTCATTAGATACTAGGATAAAGGATAATTCGAGTGTAGTAGCCTCTTGATTTAATCTTGTTTGGGATTATGTCCTTATTAATCTCGTCGTTAATGTCGTCCTGCCTACAGTCACGAATAGCTGCTAGGGAAAACACTAAATCATGCAGGATGGTGGTAGGTACTTCAGGACAAGGGTTGGGAACCTGTGTCCTGTACCCTCGCCAGGTAGAAAGAGACATTTCAACGTGACGCACGTTCCACAATTTGTCAACAAAATGCGATGCTTTTGGGGAAACTTTTGGGAACGAGCAAAAATGCAGTTTTCATTCCTTCAGAATTGTAGTTTCCATATTGTATGTGGGAATTTATTATGAAATAATATACAGAAGTGGATTTAAGTGCAAGCCACAGCAAATTCCTCTGCTGTAGCTGCAACTTTGTCAAATCAGTCTGTCTATTAAGGTGGTTCTCATAAAATGATTGATTTTCTTCAAAAAAATAAATAAATAAATAAAAATACAGCAGTGACACTTTTCCCAGTCCAGCATCTCTTATCTCTTACCCCTTTTTTCTGTCTCTCTGTATTGGTTCAGCGTCAGTTTCATTTTATGATCCTGAAATGCATATACGGTTATGTATATGTTCACTAAAAGTACTCGTAAGGAGCCACCTTAATATACGTGGATCTGTTCCCTGTTTCCAATGTGTATGTGTGTGTCTCTCTATCACGTAACCCAGACCTTATTTTCTCAGCAATTAAGGCTAAGGGGTCCTGCCAGGCCCCGATTGCCACCTCACCGCCCACTTCTCTCTTTCGACGAAGAGACTGGAACTGAGAAGTGGAATAGAGGAGCAAGCGCAGGAAAAAATCGTCCATATGGGTTCTTGCGGATAGGTATTTATGTGCTCGGGCTTGTGTGGATGTACCATTTTACGATAGAAGTAAGAATGATGACGTGAGATATCATTTAAAAAAATTGAGTGACGTGGGTACAAGCTGTCTTTTTTATGAAACCGTGTAAGGTAAGAGGAAAGTTGCTCTTTTGTTTCATTACGTTTGACTCCAGGGCTTTTGAAACTTTTAAATGCTTAGTCGAGAATTGGATTGTACGTCTATAGTAAGAAAAATGACTGTTTTTTTTTTTTTTTTTTTTTCCTTTTTTTTTTTTCGGTCTATACACCTAAAGTGTTGCAGTAGCGATGCTTATTTCTTTTGCCTCCAAGGGAATGTGCAGTTGCCTTGTAAGAGAAATAGTTTTGGTTTTAAAAGCCTTTTACCTTAAGGCTCTCCCAATGTGGTGAGTATTTCTTCTGTGTGTGTGTCTTGGCCGATTTCCTGTGTAATCAAGCTATTTATTTTGCAGATACGATGGCCGCGGTCATTTACATGACCTTTCGGAGTATGATGCAGGCTCGTGGAACCAGAACTACCAACTCTCTGAAGAAGAAGCGAGGATTGAAGCACTGTGTGATGAGGAGAGATACCTGGCCTTGCACACTGACCTGCTGGAAGAGGAGGCCAGGCAAGGTACAGAGTCCCGGCAACGGAAATGAGTTTCGCCAATTTGGATAAAAATGATCACAGGCTAGATCAGTTCTAAAACCTTTTCTGTGCACGATTTTGATACTACTCAAAAATACTATTCAGCCATTTTTAAAACGATGATATGAAACCATTTAGCTTTTATTTGCAGTAGTAGGTGTGGATGTGCAGATTGCTAGGCTGTGTAAAATACTCCGAATCTCACTACTTGTCAGCGCAAACCATCACGTTAAAGCAGAATTTTAATTTCGCACCATGTTTGCGAGGTGGCGAGTTCACTTCCTACTGCACAGCCACAAGGTTAGTAGGTGACATACAGGCAATGAGCAATAAAGACACAGAGAACAGTTTCACTTTTCTTTTTTGTTTAAACTTAAAATTGCCGCACAATTCTATTTGCCTATTATGCTTAATAAGGTAGACAACATTTGTAGGAATTTGGGGGTGGTTACGACCACTGGTCGTACAGTGGCACTGGATTTGATACTGCTTCCTGCATGAGTCAGTATTGCACAAAAAGGACGTTTAATTCAAAGCCTTATTAGCAGAAAACTGAGACATGCCTCCCACTTGCACTGCATAAGCACAGCTTGAGTCCCGGTAATTCTAAAGTTTGAATACGAATGTGCGTAATTGCAGTATTATCTCCTCACTACATGCTCTTAACTCTGAATATGGGTCTATTTGACACAAAACAGACCACATAGTTTAGTTATGTAGACCATTGTTGGAATTTCCAGCCCTGACTTCAGAATTGTTTATGTTTAAGATGTAACGCAGGTGTTTTTTTTTTTTTTTTGTACTGTTTGCTTTTCTGTGATGTGCAGAAGAGGAATATAAAAGGCTAAGTGAGGCTTTGGCTGATGAAGGTTCCTACAACGCAGTGGCTTTCCGCTACAGTGCTGATTACTACGACCCCTCGCAGCCCACCGAGGAAGAGGACGGCAGCAAAGATAACGGTGGGCAAACACACACACACACACACGAACTAGGGTTTTCAGAGTCTGTTGGACTAACACATTCACTGTCTGTGCGGGGGAAAAGCTTACACCGTGGAATAATGAATTCTGTCATGGCCAACACTGTTCACAAGAGTGTGTCCCTTGCCACAGGCTATACATCACTATCCAATCACAGTCAGCTAGTTTAGAGCCAGTGACAGAGCTATAAGGAGGGCTCTGTTGACGGACATGAGCTTCCCTGCTGCGCGCTCTCAGTGCCAGAATCAATGATTTCACCGCCAGGTTGTCATGTGATATGATACAGGATTGGAGCTGAAAATATAGTTTGTAGCCTGTGTATTGCTGATGACTGAAATGCAGTTTAACGTGTTGTTGTTCATCAGCATTTAATTATTTTTGCTTTAATTCATCATCATTTAATTATTTTTGCTTTAACTATGGTGTCTAGTTGACCTGTTTTTTTTTTTTTTGTTTTGTTTTTTTAAATTAGTGGTTGACTAGTGAAAATTATAGTCCCAATGAAAGAGCTATGATCTGATTCCGTATGTTGACACATTTCCTTTTGAAACAGGAAGTCCAAGTGACGGAATATAGAAGTGTTAAATTGATTTACACGACAGCCAGTAGAGCTTGAGATAAGCCACATCCACGCAGAATCAAAACAAATTAACAGTAACATAGTGAACTAGCTAAATGTTTAGGAACAGCGAAGTGTTTTTCAACTGTAGATTTGTAGGATTTCTCAAAGGATTTTCGCTGCCTAAAATGATCTTACTTAATCTTACTGATAGAGAAGCCCAAACAGTGTATAAAATCGAGTTCTCGATCAGTTTGGGCAAGATATTTTGGCATTTGAGCAGCTCTTAGTTGATAAAACACACCTCCGGAAAGGTCCCGTTACATAACCACAACCGTGCACAAATTCCCCGCCAGCCATTTTTTTCTCAACCAAGGGATGTCTGGAAAAGGGAATAGTGTGCACCAACAAAAACACACCTACACACATGATTGCTGCTGATGAGCTGCTGCAGTAGAGCAAGACACGCCTCTGGGGGCTGGACATATGGCCAGAAGTATGTGGACACCTGACCTTCACACCCATATGTGGTTCTTCCCCAAACTGTTGCCACAAAACTGGAAGCACATGATTGTCTAGAATTTGTACTGTAGAATTTCGATTGTCTTTGCATGCTATAGCTTTACAATTTTCCTTCAGTGGAAGTAAAGGTCCTAAACATGCTCCAGCATGACAGTGCCCCTGTGCACAAAGCAAGGTCCATGAAGACATGGTTTGCCAAAGTTGGAGTGGAAGAACTTGAGTGGTCTGCACAGAGCCCTAACCCCCTCAACCCCACTGAACACCTTTGGAATGAACTGGAACACCGTTTGCACACCAGGCCTCCTCACCCAGCATCAGTGCCTGACCTGCTCTTGTGGCTGAATGGACAAATCCCCACAGACACAATCCAAAATCTAGTGGAAAGCCTTCCCAGAAGAGTGGAGGTTATTAGAACAGCAAAGCGAGGATGGGATGCTCAAAAAGCACATAAAAACTGTATGAAGTAGAAACTAGCACAGGATGACTCACCCAAAAATTTGAATCGTTCTCCTGGAAGTGATGAGCTACAAAATTAAAGCAAGAATATCTCCAAAACTGTTTTTGGAGCTCTGAAACAACCATTCTGATTTCAGGGGCACTTTAATAGTCATGCAAGCACTAGCACAAACTCTTCAAACTAGTCTCGAGGTCATTGCTCAGTAGATAAATAGTTACCAGCCCTTGAAAACATGCAAATTTCTCCATGCATACACACAGACCTTGATGATGAATTATTCAGATGCTCTAAAGTCAAATGAGGTGTCATTTCGAAGGTTTAAAAAATCGGCTGAGGTTTTCAGTGGCACAAGTTAAACAGGACAGCTGTACGCAATGGCCGTTCATCACCAGCATGCAGAGCTGTAGCACATTAATGGTCTGCTTGTTGAATAAATAGTGAGGGCTGGGCTTTTCATATCCCTTCTTACACTCCCATGATCTCAGAGATATTAGGTTCTGAGTCAAATAAATATGGCCTTAATATTTATACAAATTCAATAGTTCTCAATAGTTTTTTTTTTTCTCTAAATTTACTCCACATCCAGCACCTTGCAGGTATACCAGCTCTGTTTGCCATGGCACCGGTTGTATTCTTGGTGTTGCACAGAAATCGAAGCATCTGTTTTTCTTCATAAGCCAGTGTGACCGCGCTTTTTATTTTCTAAACGAAAGCCTTGGCAAAGGTTTGAGGACAGGTCTGTTCATCTGCATCGATTTCACACTAGCAATGCTCGCAGTATTGTGCCAGCTCCATCCTAAACAGAGGTTGGATTTTTTTTTTTTTTTATTTATTTTGGCAGAAATGGCGATGGCAGAGAGCACTTCCTTTTCTGTGGTCTTAAATTATAGATTGAGGGAAAGAAAATTTGGCCGGACTGAATCACTGCTTCGCCAGTGAATTGAATGTTCCCCAGCAGATGGCTAGACAGTTGGGTCATCTCATCACTAAATGTTATTTATTTATTTATTGCATATTTCTAGCGTCCGGAGCTTTGGCTTATTTTGTTTTTGCTCTTCAAGTTGTTAGAAATAATAGCAAGTAGTTACACAACTCCATGTGGGCTGCAATTAATGTATTGATTTCTTTGTTTTTTTTTTTTAAATTGAATGATTAGTTGGAACACACACACATTTTATATATATATATATATATATATATATATATATATATATATATATATATATTTTTTTTTTTTTCTACCATTTCAATTTCAGCCATAGTTCTATAATACTGCTTCTATGCTACAACAGAACTAACTGCAATACAATATTGCTAACATTCTGACGATATCAGACGATCTCCCATGATATGAGAATACTGTCACATGCTTATATTGATGACTAGCATAAGATCACTGTGTTTCACCTGTTCTGCACACTTTTTTGCAACAATTTCAGTGGAACCAATAGACCAGTAATCTGAAAACTGGATTTCATGCTCTGGTTTGTTCAATTCTGACCAGTAAAATTTTTAAAATGAAGGCCAATATCCGCAGGCTATTTCGATAACTGAAAGACTTAAATTAACAATACTAAGAGAAATCCAATTTAATTTTGTTTGCCATGTTTGCACAAGGTGAATCATTGTCTCTCTGTGGAATCGACGCTGGGCTTGAATTCTTTTACTCTTTGGAATCAGTGAAGTTAGCTTGAACTGGTGCAGTTAGCTTTCTTACCTGTAGTGATGCTACTACCCAACACTGCATAATTCACATTCTGATAATAAGTGATTAATACAGGACACTAATTCTATAATTATATAATTAAATAAAATATTTCCCTTCATGGCATGAGAAAATGTTCGTCTTGTAGACTAATCATTCATATGACACCATCTGATATCTAAATCTGATAGAACTGATAGTTTGAGTAATTAAAGGTGAAACTTAAAGTTGCTCTAGTGCTTCAGGCAACTCCTGCTTTGTATTCTCATTCTCTTAGTCTCTCTCTCTCTCTCTCTCAACTTCATATCCTCTCATCCCTTCAGAGCCCGAGCCTCAGGAAGAAGATGGTGAAGAGCCGTTCATAGCACCCCCTGGATTGATCATACCCTCCGACGTAGAGCTGGTAAGATTTTACAATGAGTCACAAGAATGGGAACAGCTGCAGGGCCTGAATATTAACTATTAACATCATAATTCAGATAGAGAAGTCATTTTATGGTGTGCTGGAAGCCTGTCATTTGTTGGAGTTATTTTTTTGCTTTTTTTTTTTTTTTTTTAAATTTAATTATGTGAAAATGAATCAAAATATTTTGTTCTACTAAGTATGGATAGCGATATGTGGTGGAGAAATTTTTTTCCCTTTTTTTTTTAATTAATAATTTGTTGCTGCCATGCGCTGACTCCTCGTGCTGAGTTTTATGTTTAAGATGTTATGGAGCTTAAACAGTAATGGAGTGCTAGGGCAGCCGATCTGAGCGCACAGAACAGCATCAGAAAAAGCGTGGTCATTAATATTAAAACAAGGCGACTTGAACCTTGACTCGTGAGCGATGTGTAGATCTTACTGAGCTTGGATGGCTCAGTGCTCGCAGAGGTGAAGTGCTCTCTAATGGCATATGACAGTACCAGTTTGTAGACAGTTTCAATTGAAATAATTGCACTCTGGTATAGCAACTAAGGCTTGTTAGTAAAATATATGAAGTTTTATATAAGAATTAGACACTAATGCATTCGAGGCGAGGTTGCAACTTATTTCCTGCTTACAGCCGGTAAAAGACAATTTCTACTCATCAACATGTGGGGTAGTCTGCTCAACTACCAGTTCCTTCCCTGTTTACGGAGTGACGTCAAATCAACGTGGCCGCACACACTGTGAACAGTGTAAACTACCCCTTCTCTACTTTTTAATTCAGTTTATATACGTGAAATCAACATGGCCGCACACACTGTGAGTTTTGACTGTATATTAGTTAATATTCACACAGTACATGGTAAAATCCATAATATACACACAGTACTTGGTAATCTCTATACATTAGCCATACTAATCACTGTTTTGAGAAGGTAATCATCAACATTAGAGTTATAACTACGTTAGCTGGCTAGCTCATTGCTATCACTACTCGCAATTTCAGTCCAAAATGTTGCATGAATGTTTGAAGTGCACTACAGTAGAGCAGAACCAATAGCTTCTCAGGCATGTAACTGTAAAAGTTAAAGTAGCATTTTATGAGCTGGATGTGCTCTTACAGAGCAAACAAAAGACACGCTTTTGTGGAGGCATCCATGTTTTTTTTCCCCCCACTTCACACGTTGAACGTGCCGAGGTGGAAAATGACATCATTACAACTTGTAAATCACCTCTCGCTAGAAACCTCAAACACGGCATACGTTTTTTATTTTGTTAAAACATCTATTCTTTTTAAGAGGTTGTTTATGAGTGAGTGTTCAGTACATTTCTACTAAACACACACAATGACAATGTGACAATGAGTGACAAGGGCACTCCTGGTAAATAATTAACCTTGGGAATAGTGTGTGTAGCCATATCAAATGTGTGTACTGTATAAATACAGTAGAGACTTCAATAAATGCTTGTTCAGGTAAGTGCTGTTGTCGTCAAGTGAAGTGCACTAACATATGGCACTGCATAATAGCACTCCACACTCATGTTTTTTATAGTGCAGGCCACATGTTATGATGCATTATATTAATCTTATACCACAGAGCTGTTGAAGTTACAGTCTGGTTGAAGGTGTAAATTATTTTTCTATTACAATAGCTCTGACAGGAGTTCGGGGCTGCAAGGCAAATCACAGATTTATGTTAATGCACTCGCTCTAATATGTTATCGTTTCTATAGTAACAGCTTATTCACACTCTACATATTAAACAACATGTTATTTATATAAGAAAAACCTATGATCACTGATACGGTGAAGCTTTTAAGGAGATTTTTTTTTAGCATTTATGGAACGAGCCACCAGTGTCAGTGCTTTGTAACAGTCAGTAGGTTTTCCACCATGGGAAAGTCTTCAATGCGTTCCACTTTCTCAGTGACATGACATGCTGCAATTGTTTTGTTTTGCACTGCCTGTATATAGCTGCTGTAACTTAAGTCAGGGGTGTCCAAACTTTTTTCACAGAGGGCGAGATTTGACAGTTAAGGACTCTTTCAATAATTCATCTTTTTTAATTCCATGCTTAGTGCTTTCTAGCTCTTTGGAAATCGCCCCTTTTCACTGTTAATTTTGCGCTTTTTGTCTGTAGCCGTGACTAAACATCATTCTGTAAATTAATTTGCAGGTGTAGTGAGAGATAAAATGGGGCTTACTTTTTACCTAACTGCGTTAAAACAGTCTGCTGCCACCATCAGGTGAAAGGAAAAATCGCAGCACGTTGGCCGGTGAGCCAACTGTCGTACGAAGAGAGAGAGAGGCCATGGCCACAAAAAGAGAGGCATTTGGCCCTGGGGCCCGACTTTGTTATTCTGTTTTAATTAATAAATAATGTAAATGCAGGCAAACACTCCAGGACATGCTGTTCTAGGAAAATAATCAACTTCGGGTTGGTACCAGTATCTCCTCTCAGAATTTTGGGAATTCAACAGTGCCGTGGTATAATGCGAATTTGACTAGATATTGCTTCATTATTACAGATGTTTAGATATTATTAGTCAAAGAAATATTATTTTAATATAATATAAATTGGAATTTTATTCCATTTGCCTCTAAAAGCGTCTTCTGCTGTTTGCTTTGGACTTTTGTGAATCTCTTAGGCATTTTTTTCTCTCCTTAGTTATTTTTTTTTTCTGCTTTTCATGTCCATTTCTTCCATGAATTATGGTTTTCACTCGGAACATTATCATATCTTTTAATATCCTTCCACAGCTCTCGGAAAGGTCAAAATTTTCTATTTTGGGACTGATAAAAGCTGTTTTTCTGATCCCACTTCTCCCAAAGCAAACTGTTTGAGAGTTTAAGTGTGTTTGAACTTTTCATGCGTGAATAAGATTTCCAGTAAACATCTAATGAGTGTTTTAAGGCGCTCGGAGAAAGCTCATTCAAATAAATTAACTCGAGCATCCGAACAGAGATTCAGACTTATGCGCAAATGAAGATAATTCATCACAACACAATCTTAAGTTTTTTTCATCACAAGCATGTATTCTGTTTATGGGTAAACTATGAAGTATAGGTACTTTTCTACATTTTTACACCTAGCAGCCAAGTAGGATGCAAACTCTCACACTCAGCTGTGTGTTATATAGGTAATCCATCTGGCGAATTTAAACAGTTAAGAAATTCCTTACGGAAACCGAATCTGTGCTGAATAGCTCACATCACATCCACTTAAATGATGAATATTTAATCTCTCAAACGGTCTGAAAAATCTACAGATGTAAATTAATTGGCAAAATTTCAAAGCTATACCATTACAGCTAAAGCTTTGACATTTTGCCAGTGGATTTACATTTTTCCATGCTAGAGTTTAAATATTCATCTTTAAAGTGGATGAGATGTGAGCTATTCAAAAATTGTGCTTGGTTGTCCAAAAACCTCGTATCGCTTGCAAAATGAAATGGAGCGGCTGCCATTTTTCACAAAACCCCAGGCTGCACAGTGCAAACTCCTCATGAGAGCTGATTTGTTCAATGTCTGAAGGTCATTTTTGTTGACCTTTTGAGTGGCTGTGTTTGTCAAGGCTTAGCATGGAAAGAAGGGAGCATTCCACTCATAACGACAGGTTGCAGTCGACGGGTTGCTTTCTCCTCAGCGTGTTCCTTTGGAAACAGCACATGAGCTCTGAGGTTGATTATTATTATGCAAATGATCTGATCCCCTAACGCATCTCTCTTCAAGTGCCCCGAAATCAAAACTGGTGTTTCAGAGCTTTTTTGTAACTGGATATGATTGTATATCTTGGAGGAAAAAACATAGTTTTGGGGATATTCTTCTTTTAATTTGATAGTTCGTCACTACTAGGAAAACGATTAAAGTTTTTTTAGTGAGTCATCCTATACTAGTCTTGTATTTGTCCAATTATTATTTTTAAATTTCCCCCATTTCTCATGAATTTTAGTCTTGGCCAATTCACACCCACCAGCCAGCTCTCCCTTAGCATGGAACTGCTTCTGAAAGGGGATTGTGAAGGCTGCGAAGTGCTTCCTCTGAGACACATGAAGCATCCCAGCTGCACCATCACAGGGCAGTGTAACACACTTGGAGGAAAGCGCAATCTGCCCTCTTCCGCATACATCAACTCACAGACACCCATGAGTGGCTAGTGTTGCTGTGATTGAAAGGCGAGAGGGGAGATCCACACCTCCCATCTAGAGAGCATGGCCAATTTTGCTGTCTTGGACTCCCAGACACAGATGACTCTGGCATCATTGGAATTCAAACTAATGATCTATGGACGATAGGGCAAACCCATTTCTGTTGCAGTATTTGGGAGCTGTGTTTGTCCAATTAAAAACTCTCCGGAATGTAAATGTTCCACTCCCAGGGCAGGTCTTGCTCTACGGTCGCAGCTTGTTGGCAACAAATGTGGTTCATTGGTACATTTTTGTCTGCACGTCTTCCCTCACACTATTCCCTTTTTCCAACTATCCCTTGGTTGAGAAAAAAAAAATGACTGGAGTTTGAAAATGATGAAATAAGTGCGCTGGAGTTTGTGGTTATATGCCAGGTGCTTTTTGGAGGGGTGATTTACCAGCTTGGTGCTTTCCAGCACCTGAATGTCTTGCTGCTTCAGACTTATTGAGAACCCGATTCCGTCTTTATAGACCGCCTAAGCTTCTCTAGCAATAATATCTAGCATTCAGATGTGTCAGATGCCTCTTGGTGATGACCTTGTGGTTCTCTGTCACCATCTGCGCCACTGGTGGTTGAGCTCGGCTCAAAATTGTACAACATAATTCCAAAAACACACAGCTTTTCGTTGTCTAGGATATCATCTTTATTAAAGTCAACAGGAGTCTGTGCAGGTGGCAGTGAGAAATCCTCCACAATAGACAAAAGGCTCTCATTGAACTCTTCACTGCTCTCCATTTTTCGTTAGTTTGCTGTCAAGATCGTTTAAATTCAGTGGGGGTGCAGTATATCTTGAATGCGATTTCCTGCTGTATAAATCGGCCAAGCACTTGAACATGGCATCAGTTAGACTTTCACAGGAAATGTGCCAGCATATGGAATTAAATCAACAGCTCTCAAGCCATGGGGACTTTAAGCACAGATATCCTAATCACTCTATCTCACATTTGCAGTTATTGATCCCATCGAAACTCCCAGGCCTTTGCTTCCATCCAGACCCGAGTGTTTTTCTCAAGCGCTCTCTCCTAATGCAACCTTGATGAGTACCACAACGAAACCTTCAGTCCCTCCAGCTTGAAACTCCCAATTAGTTTTAAGCCAGTGAGGCAGTCCTTTGAACAGTTCTGCTGAATTATTAATCTGCTCTGCTCTCTTCACCCTCTTTATTTTGTGTCAGACTACCCAGCCTCTCCACAACAACTGCCAGGAAAAATGGTTCTTTCTTTGCATGAGGAAACATGTTTGTTTTTCACCTTTGTAATTCAAGGTTATTTGCTACGGAGTAGAATGTGTCTCTTTTGGCCTCCCAGCTCTGGAAAGCAATAAGTTGATCGTTTTTTTAACAGGTCACTGTGGGTTGCAAGTGCAGACATTTTGATGAATACCTTTGGTTTTTTGTTTATGCTTCATTCTGAAAAGTAGTTCTAGCATTGTTTATTTATGTGAAAGATTAATGCTTTAAAAAAAAAAAAAAGCTACAATCAGTGAATTGTATCACACCCAATTTTAGCAATTGATGATTTTATTTGCATTATGGATTGTTTGTGAAATTTATCACACACAAATCGAGTTCTGGTCAATATGTGTTATTAAATGTATGCATTTTTTTTTTTGTGAGATGAGTGAATTGTTTAAATCTCCACTCAGCGTTGTTGCAATGTGATGTCTTTCAGCCTGCGACCATTAAGACCCATGCCATCATTGAGCGCACTGCTAACTTTGTGTGCAAGCAAGGAGCCCAGTTCGAGATCGTGCTGAAGGCGAAGCAGGCCGGGAACTCTCAGTTCGACTTCCTGCGTTTCGACCATTACCTAAACCCCTACTACAAACACATCCTGCGAGCCATGAAGGAGGGACGATACACACCTGCCTCTGAAAGCAAGCAGGACCAGAATCGAGGCAAGTTCCAGCAAAAACTCACTGCACGAATACTAGTAACACAAAATTTTCACTGAACACATCATAAGAAAAATTGCTTTTTTTTTTTGAGAAAGTGATTTTGTAACTTATAGAATCTAAATCAGGAAATTCCAATGAGGATGAAGACGACGATGATGACGACGATAATGAAGACGGGAGTTACCTCCATCCCAGTTTGTTTGCAACGAAGAAGAGCTCACGTCTAGAGGAGATAATGAAGGTACAACTCCAGCTGTGTCATGCACCACTTGTGCGTTTTTTTGGGATCGTAGCAGTCATAGAGTAGTCCAGGGATCCAGCTGATTGAGCAAGGTGGTTGCTGTGGTATTCTAGGTGGTTTCTAGTGTGTTGAGTAAGAGAAGTGGCCCCCAACAGTGTGCACCGGTGCTGTGTGTTATGTTCTGTATGTCCTGTGCTAAGGGCTTCTGTCTCTGTGTTGTTGTATATGGTTGTTAGGGTGTTGTTAGTCAGTTGCTATGGTATTTCAGGTGGTTGCTAAGGTTTCGAGAGAGAGAGAGAAGGGGACGCTTACAGTACAGATAGCACCAGTGTCTTGTGTTATGTTCTGTATGTACTGTGCTATGGTATCTCAGTGGTTGCAACGGGTTGCTTTGTTGTTTCTGATGGTGAGTAGACTGTTTGTACATGATTGCTAGGGTATTCCAGGTGGTTGCTAGGGCATTGAGCAAGTGAGAGAAGAGGGTCCCTAACCTGTGCTATGGTATCTCAGGCAGTTGCAAGGGGTTGCTATGTTGTTACAGATGGTAACTATGTATATATGTAGATAGTGGCTAGGGTATTCCAGGTGGTTGCTACAGTGTTCAGTAAGTGTGAGAGGGGACCCGTAACTTGTCCACCTGTACTGTGTATCCTATGCTATGGTATCTCAGGCAAAGGGTTGCTATGTTGTTACAGACTTAGATTGGGTGTTTGTAGGTGTTTGCTAGGGTATTCCAGGGGGGTGTTAAGGTATTTGTAGGTGTTGCTATGTTATCCCAGGTTGCTGATAGGTCACTTGAAAAATATTGTAAAGCTCAAGGTATCGGAGAGAAAAAAAAAAAAAAACTCAGCAGATCCTCTGTTGTGGCCAATCAGATGCATTTATGTAAATTACTTAACTGTAGGCAGTTCATCAAGAAAGTAATTAGCTTTCACAGAATGTTATAATTTTTTAAAATCTCATTTAGCCTTTTTTTGGCTTGCAGAGATGTGTGTGTTTATTCAAAACAGACGTCTCATCAGATCCATGGCTCTAGTCAAAGGTGGTAACGTGACCCACCACTACGAGACGAAACATAACCACTTCAAACTGTCTTATTTATAGCCATAAACTAAGCATTAATTGGTTAAGCATTAAAGGAAAACCATTTTCACCATTCAGTCATGTTACTTTCTTATCCGAACCTTACTAAACAAAAAATTTTTATGAAACTAGATCTTGATAAATTTTAGTTGAATACCCCTGTTGTATGCTGTCTCCTGTTGCCAAAATAATACCTTTTTTATATTTTTTCTGTTAATCACTTTTCATACATTCTAATGCAATACAGTATGTTTTAGAAATTATACAAGGCATGATAATGGGCTATATAGATGCTTTCAAAATAAGGCACTAATGCACTCATTCAGTGAGCGTGTTCGTCTCCACATGAGTCCTAATATTTAAACCTACCTCTGTTCCAGCATTTAAAAGCCACCCACTTTAGAATGATTTGAAAATACATGTTAAGATGTTACAGTTTCTGACATAATTGGGCCTGCTATGAAGGCATCTGACATCAAAGTGCTTTAGAGGTTTTTTTCCAGTAGTTATATATGACAGCAAGTCATTTTGAACTCACTTACTTGATTTAATATTCTGTATGTTTTGTGGTCTGTGTTGCAGGGAAGCATTTAAAGTGAACATATAAATGAAAGATTTATATGAAAGATAAATAGGACAATATCTTATCAGGTTTACTGTCATAATTCAAATGACTTCAACTTTCGAACATACTTGTGAAGTCTTCTTAACACTTTTATTGAGCACATGGCAATTATATACACCGATCAGCCATAACATTAAAACCACTGACAGGGGAAAGTGAATAACATTGATTATATCGTAACAGCGGCACCTGTCAGGGGGTGGGATATATTTGGCAGCAAGTGAACAGTCAGTTCTTAAAGTTGGAAGCAGGAAAAATGGGTAAGTGGAAGGATCTGAGTGACTTTGACAAGTGCCAAATGGCTAGACAACTGGGTCAGGGCATCTCCAAAACAGCAGGTCTTATGGGGGTGTTCCCAGTATGCAGTGGTTAGTACCAAAAGTCGTCCAAGGAAGGACAACCGGTGAACTGGTGACAGGGTCATGGGCGCCCAAGGCTCATTGATGTGCGTGGGGACCGAAGGCTAGCCCATCTGGTCCAATCCCATAGAGATACTGTAGTACAAATTGCTGAAAAAGTAAATGCTGGCTCTGATAGAAAGGTTTCAGAACACCATCGCAGGTTGCTGCGTATGGTACCACGTAGCCTCAGACCGGTTAGAGTGCCCATGCTCACCTCCTTCATGGCTGTGGTATTCCATAATGGCAGTGGCCTCTTTCAGCAGGATAATGCGCCCTGCCACACTGCAAAAATTCTTCAGGAATGGTTTGAGGAATATGAAAAAGTGTTCAAGGTGTTGATTTGGCCTCCAGATTCCCCAGGTCTCAATCTGATTGAGCATCTGTAGGATGTGCTGGACAAACAAGTCTGATCCATGGAGGCCCAGCCTCACAACTTATTAAAGGATCTGCTTGGTGCCAGCTACCACAGTACACCTTCAGATGTCTTGTGGAGTCCATGCCTCGATGAGGTGGAGCTGTTTTAGGGGCACTGGGTACCAAACAAAATTAGGCAGGTGGTTTTTATGCTTTGGCTGATCCGTGTACTTTTGAGAACCCAGCGTTCAGAGTAATCCGTTTGTTAATAAAGACAACCCGTTAGCTCCTAAAAACAAAAGTTTTCTCAATCATCATTTTCTGTGATGTTCAACAGCATATTCATGAGAAATCCAACATAGAAGTAGCGGAAGCAGCAAATGTCATAAAGTTCCAGAATACCATGTAGTCATATGACGCAAACTCTTAAAAGCCTAAAACTCTGCTGTCTCATGCTCTTTTAGTTAGTTGACACCACTCTAAGCAGGTTCAAGGTTCAGTCCACTCCTTCAAGGTGGATTTTCCTTTAATTCTGCAATATCTTGTATCTCATAAGCAGCTTTTGCTTGCCTGGTCTTTGCCTCTATGAGAATGCAAGTTTCACCTATGTCAGCTGTGGTATTTTAAATGCTGTTAGCAGCAATATAATAGTAGTGTACTTGACAGCCTTCTCATTACTGTAGGAGTTGCACCTCTTACCGTAGAAACTAACAAATGGGCAAATTCCATTTCAGATAATACAAAAAATTATACTTGCCTCGCTATGCTGCAGAAAGTTGCACCACCTGCTAGAGGGCAAAAAAATTAATTGCCTCATAGCTCAGCATATTCGCAAGATATTCTGTTACTCGAAGTTTATGGGTCTTGAGGGCCTCTTTCTATTCCGTATGCCTGCTGTGTTTCAGCTCCCAGAACAGCAGAGCTTAATAATCAAGCTGTAGAATGCTGATAACCGGGCTTACATTTGTTAGGAACTTGTGCTGCTGGAGGAAATAGACTTGTAGGCTGTACATTAGGGAACATACTGTCCATATAGTACGGTTTTATCTTTGTACATTCTTTAAGTCACAGTATACTGAGTAAGGTTAAGATCTTATGTGGCAGCCTGACAAAACTCCAAAAAAAAAAAAAAAAAACCATGTAAACTTAAATTTACAGCTTTACCGCTTCTGTAAAGATTCTGACCAATCAAAATCAAGAATCCAAAAGCACTGCAGTATATAAAGTGCTTAAGTGTGCACCTCTTCTGTTAGCTAATCATTTTTTCTCTAAGTCTTGTTTGGGATCTTGCCCCAACCCCAGTACTTACTGATACCCTTCCTTGATCAAGCAATCAGTGTATACATCTCACATATTGCGTAGCTGAGGTTTTCAAGGTATGCACGTTAGCCTCTCTGAGCTACACTTCTGCATCTCAACAGGGATATGTCTGCATGCATCATTGAAGAAATATAAGTCAGTCCTTTCTTTTGATATATGGTGGAGTTGGAGGCAGTAGCTGGGCTTTGAACATGTACTCTTTTTGTACTCTAGCCCTTGCAGGTCATGGACCCAGACCATCCACTGGCTGCACTAGTTCGCAAAGCCCAGCAGGAGAAGAATGGAAATGTAGCCATCACCACCAAGCCTGAGGAAGAGGTGGCAGCTCAAGCACCGCCAGCAGAGTACACCACTGATCGTAAGTATGATGCCTAACCTTTTGCAGCCAGAGACTCCTTTAATTGTGAAATAAATGCCAAGGACCCCTCGCTACAGATTTCATTTTTTTAATGAATGTAATCCAACCATTTAAATATCAGGCTCATTTAAATGTGCATAGTAATATTTTGGATATTTATTTGCACCACTAAACTTTTCATTTCTGAACCTTTCATTGATAGCGCACATTAGGTCCAAGTTGGCGTTATTTATAGGCTTTCTTGTTTTTGAGTTATTGAACATAGTAAATACTGTATAATAGCTTTGGTAATGGTGGGTTGTAAGTTATACCACTGTAACAAAATTCAGAAAAACAAACAAAAAAAAAACCTTTGAGAACCACTGGTCTAACTAACACACTGTAATGATTTATAATCCCACTGTGTCATCCAGAGGAGCATGGGTTCCCCTTTGAGTCTAGTTCCTCTAAAGGTTTCTTCCTTATGAGTTTTGCCTTGCCTTCCTTAATTATATCTACGTCCAGATTTCTGTGACCATGTCCATGGTTAAAAGAGCTCTACAAATAAAATTGACTTGAACAATGTGGGGCTGATAAAGTTGAAACTAAAGCGTCCAATTAAAACCTGAGCCGGAAGGGGTTTCCTATTGTGACGTTACCGCAAAATTGCATTGGCTTGTTAGAAATATGACTTTAGTTCTTTGTTATTGCAGTACAAGTTATTTAAAGCTGTAGTAAGTTGTTGACTAATTAAGACCAATGTTTGAGGATGGTCTTAAAGAGAGTGACAGTGGTGTACAGTGAATATAAAAAATTTACACACTCCTGTTAAAATGTCAAAAAATTCAATTAAGATAGTCATGTCAGAACATTCCCCACCTTTAATGTGAAATTATGGTGCATGTTTGCAATTTTTAGGGAAAAAAAAGTAAAACCTTACAATAACCTAGTTGCATAAGTGTGCAAGCCCCTAAACTAATACTTTGCCGAAGCACCTTTTCATTTTATTATACCACTTTTTGATAAGAGTCTATCAGCGTGGCACATCTTACATAGCAATATTTTCCCACCATTTCTTCCAAAAACATTCTAGATTGCATCACCTGTTCACAGCTTGCTTAAGGTCGCCCCACAGATTTTTAGTTGGATTCAGGTCTGGGCTCTGGCTAGGCCATTCAATAACATTGATCTGCTTTTGGTTAAGCCATTCCTTTGTTGAATTGGATGTGTGCTTTGGGTCATTGCCGTGCTGAAAGGTGAAATTCCTTTCAATATTTTATTACTAGCAGATTTTGCACTAAAATCAACTGGTATTTGTAGCTATTCATGACTCCCTTCACCTTGATAAAAGCCGCAGTTCTGGCTGAAGAAAAGCAGCCATAAAGCATGATGCTGCCACCACCATGCTTCACCTTGGGTATGGTGTTCATCTGGTGATGTGCTTTTTTTTGGCGGCAAACGTATCTTTAGGCATTATGGAATTATTATTCCTTTTGGAATTGTTCCATATTTTGCCACATGGTTTAAGGTGATTTAGTTGGGCTTGGATGTTTTTTGTGAGAAAGGGCTTCAGCCCAGACATGTGAAGACTATGAGAGATTGTTGTCAAATGCAGAGAGTAATCAGTTTTATCAGTCAAATTCAGGAAAACCTGCTGTTTTAACAGGGGTGTGTAGATTTTTATATCTGAACATAGCTGACGATTCTGAGCATACTGGTTCAATCAAACCACTTAAGTGCCAAGTCTGGTGTGCTGCATCATTGCCTCTGTGCTCTGCTTCTTAACGATTTTCAGTGCTACCACTTACCCCCTAGGAATATCTTATTGTTGCCCAGGAAGCTTGAGCCTCTGAATGACTGGTATTGCACTCGAACTGAGGGTCCAACAGAAGCTGTGGTATTCAGTAGTAAATTGAGTTCAACAATGAGTATAATTATGGGGTTCTCAATAATGTGCCACTTGATTGTAACGCTGTAGTGGTGGCAGAATTTGAATAATTGTTCAAACATAGAAAATAACTGTGGCAACAGGTTAAATAGGTTCACTCCGTTTAAGACACACATTTATTACTAAGAAGAGTAAATAGTAATTAAGATCCTGTGAAAATCTGTAAAAGACGCAATATACATTACATACATATTTTGGAGAGGTTGTTTAAAACCAGATGCAGGATGATGCAGGGTGAATGAAAGATGATTGTGATATGTTTTTGTTAATCAATGTTGAGGGGAGTGGTGGCTCAATGGTTAAGGCTCTGGGTTACTGATCAGAAGGTCAGGGTTCAAGCCCCAGCACTGCTAAGCTGTTGGGCCCTTGAGCAAGGCCCTTAACCCTCTCTGCTCTGGGGGCGCTGTATCATAGCTGACCTTGTGCTCTGACCCCAACTTCCTAACAAGCTGGGATATGCAAACAAAAGAATTTCACTGTGCTGTAATGTATAAAGTTTGCTCTCAGTGTGGTTAAGCTAGCTGGAAAGTTGTGAGTTATATACCAGCTTTGCACTGTACTTTATTTGTTATGTTTCTTGTACAGTCAGGTCCATAAGTATTTGGACAGTGACACAATTTTCGTAATTTTGCCTCTGTATACCACCACAGTGGATTTGAAAAAAAAAAAAGCAATCAGGATGTGATTGACTGTAGACCTTCAGTTTTAATTCAAGGGGTTTAAATATTTAAATATTTTAAATATTGCATTAACCGTTTAGGAATTACAGCCATTTTATTTATATACTCCCACCATTTTCACAGGCTCAAAAGTAGTTGGACAGTTGACTGATAAGCAGTTTCATGGCCAGGTGTGGCCTGTTTGCTCAGTATTTCATGACAAATTAAGGAGATAAAAGTCTGGAGTGGATTCCAAGCATTGAATATGGGATGTGATGGGAACTCTCAAGATGCGGTCCAAAGAGGTGTTGATGCAAGTGATGGAGGGCATCATTAGGCTTTTCAGACTTCATATAACTTTCCTGCTAGAGCCAGACTTGAATAATACACTATACGGTCAAATGTATGTGGACACCTTACGGTAACATCCATATGTGGGCCTTCCCCAAACTGTTGCTACAAAGTTGGAAGTACACAATTGTATAGGATGTCTTTGTTAGCTGTGGCATTACAGTTTCCCTTCACTGGAACTAAGGGGCTCAATACTGTTTCATCATGACAGTGCCCTTGTGCACAAATCAAGATCCATGATTTCCCAAGGTTGGCGTGGAAGAACTCGAGTAGCCTGCACAGAGCCCTGACCTCAACCCCACTGAACACCTTTGGAATGAACTGGAACTCTGACTGCACTCCAGGCCTCCTCACCCAACATCAGTAACCTGATCTCACTAATACTCTTGTGGCTGAGTGGACAAATTCCTATAGCCACACTCCAAAATCTAGTGGAAAGCCTTCCCAGAAGAGTGGAGGTTATAATAACAGTAAAGCAGTGACTAAATCTGGAATGGGATCTTCAACAAACACATATGGATGTGATGCTCAGGTGTTCACAAACATTTTGCCTATATAATGTATCATTTACATGTAAAAATGTACTTTACTAGATAACAGTGTTACTTTAGCAACCACTTTTTCAGCCTACTGAGTGAGCAAAACAAAAAAAGCATGTGGCTCCAAGTTGGTGCTTTTACTTGATAACTAGCTAAGAAATGTAATTTTTTTGTCTAATGATTACTTTTTGCATCAGCATGATAAATAGATTTGAAATGTTTTCCTAAGTCATTGATGATTTATGATTTATAAGCTTATGCTTATTTATCATTTATTGCATCATTGTTACCAATGTGCTCCCAGAAAGCGTACGTCCTTTTCTGGTTCTTGCATTGATACGTGTTGCATCACATTACCCTGAGCTACCCAGACTGAGTGCAGGCTCAAATATTTGTTGATCTGAAGAGAATTAGGAAAAACATAAAATAAAGTGTACTGCACATGAATTTCCATGCTTGCTTCCTGGAGTGTTTCATCGTTCTGCGTTCTGCATAAAACTGAAGGGCCACATTACTGCTGGTTAAAAATGAATCAAGAATAATTGGGGTTTGCCAAAATGAAGCCTGTTGCTGGAGTTACTTGCTTAACCAGGACTGACCTTTCAGCAGGGAATTTCTATTTTGTGAAATTTCCTCTTTATAATAGCTGACAGTTTCTGTATACACAGCATGACTCTCTTTTTGCTTTTGCCTTTGTAGTGGAGAGTTAAAATGGCATGAAAAATGCTCCGATTTTTTCCTATTAACTCAAGTGGTTTCATGGGGGAAATCTTGCGTTTGAGTTCCAAATCAATAGAGCCATTGGCCAAGTTTGCAGAATGCTTTTCTTTCTCCCTCAGCTACTAATTTTCTTGGCTTTCTTCCTTGGTTTTGTTTATGCTAATCCAGGCCTTGTCACAGTCAACTAGCGATGTTGCTCTTTTATTCCAGCGTGCACTGATCATCACCAATGATTCACCTTTATGCCAGCGTAATTTCACACAGCAAGAACAATTCCTGTCTCGTTTGTCAGGGTTCAGCTGTTTCAAGCACATTTGATTCTTTATTAATGCAATTTATTTGTCGTGACTGCAGTAAATAAAGCTGCTTACAAGGCTGCCGTGCCCTGCCGTCATTCGATTCATGCTTTAGTTTTCCTTTATATGAAACTGTAATATACTAGGCTATTTATTTTCAACCACGTAACATCCAGTTCGATTTTTTTATATCACGACCTGCTGCAGGAGAGGTACGGAGGTTTTCTAGCTTTCTGGGCTTTTGTTAGCACTGCATATGTCACCTCTGCTCATCAACTCTGAGTCATATTTGTCAAGTTTCTGCTCTGTCAAGCGCTGATGAGCTCAGTGTTTGTACAGAATGAAGAAGTAGATTTTGCACTCAATTAAATGGGCTGTTACTGCTGTAAGTGCTCCAGTTTTTATCTGCAACAGTGCTTCTGTGAGCTGTCCCTGAGTGTGTGCTGGCACACTACTTAACCGTATTCCTGGAGCTTTAGTTATGTGCATTTTTCCCATTTATGTCCAAACCTTATCCAATTTGCATTTTATGTAGTCCATTAGAAAGCTCTTGTATTGTCTTGCGTGATGCACCGAGGTCTTGCGGCACAGTAGTTTGTCCCACTTTATACACAGGAGACATTCATGACTTAATAACAGCATTGTACTTAGTCCAATAGTGAGGTCCTGTAATGTCTTTTTGATGCATGATGAAATTTCAGCTAAGAGCAGTTTCTGCTATAAAAACAATAAATTGGCAAACTACTGTAACTAATGGAAAAGGAAGGCTACCATAAAAACACTAATAAATGGGCGTATTCCATATAACCAAAAATTACAACATATAATGCTCCGCTGTATAAAGAATGCCTGCTGGAAGTAAAAAAAAAAAAAAACAAAAAACTAGCCTTTATAGTCCAGGAAATATGGTATAAAGTTGATTTGACCAACAGCGCTGTAGTTAGTCCAGTAGTGAATTCCTGTATTATCTTCTTTGATGTGTGTAGTTTCTTGTACCATAACTGCTGTAAAAACACAATAAAATGTCAAACTATTATACGTATTAGTGTAGCGAGGCTAGACATTAATAAATGTGCATATTGTCAATAGCCAAAAATTGCCACAAATGTTTTTCTGTTGTACAAGGAATGCCTGCTGCAAGACAGAAGATGAGCCGTATAGTCCAGAAAACACAGTATAAATTTGACCATCAACAGTGCTGTATTCAGATCAGCACACACCAGTAGTTCAGCTCCACTCTGCCTCCGCCGGGTTGCCAGATGATTGATGATACTAGCATCTATTGTTGAATCCAAACCCTTTCCAGCCAGCAATGGAATGAGACACCATAATGGGATGATTACCCTTTTTTTTTTTTTTTTTTGCACGGTAGAGCTTTGTCCTGTGCTGGCATCTGGCTTTATGGTGCATGTTTCCCAGTGATGGAGGTGTGTGCTGTCAATGCTTTACGTCTCAATTAGCCCCCAGAGAGTCCAGCACCCTAAAAATAGTTAAACATGCTCTCAAACAGCAGGCTTGTTGAGCACTAAACATGCTCTCAGCCTCACATATCAAAAGGAATGGACAAAATGACAGCTTTGGATACCGAAGTCTGAAATAGAATTGTATTTCCAGCCTTAGAGGGAGGTGTAGCATTACAATAAACACAGAGATCAGACATGGAGTACAATTGGGAATGTCCAGAACCTATTCCTATTCCTACCTTTGTTTTTTTTTTTGGTTGTTTTTTTTTTTTTTTTTTAATATAGCTGCCTTTGATACAAGGCTGTAATCAAACTGGCGTGATTGAGTAAACTCCAGGGGCCTGATTCTGACTGCTCTCAGATGCAATTCAGGATTACTGCTGTTACTATCACTGCAAGGCCATTTGAACTTCATTGTGGTTCGTTGTTGTTTCTTACTTACACTGCTTTAGGTTTAGTTCTCTACCTAGTGACGATTTTAACTGCATTTTGCTTGTGCATTATGCTGCCATCCAAATATTGAGCCCATTATTTAAATGAGTACAATAATATTTTGGCTATTTATTAGAACTAGAGAGCTTTTTTTTTTTTCCTGTCTGAACAATCCACTCACTAAAATTGTGCATAGATTTCAGCTGACATTGCCATTGTGCTTTGGATTTAATCTATTCTGTTCACATAAGCAGGGTAGCAACTATACAAACTCAACAATAAATATAATAATTTTGATAATATGATTTCAACCACATTATTGTTTCAAACACAATAATCGAATCACCGATCTTCTGGAGGTCCCTGGACTCCACTTTGGGAACCATGGTGTCAGCTTTGCTCTTCATACTACGCTCAGACAAGGGCACCAATGTTTAGTGCTCAAGTCAACACTGCTATGTAATATAAGAGATCTTGTACACATACTACATACTACATAGCAGGACTGCCAGGATACACACGTTTCCAACATGAAGTGCTGGCAAACCTACGATACAAAATTTGTATTCTTATGTTGTCATATTCCTAGTGTTATTATGTATCTAATTTATTCCCTTGTTGGTGTACATTCACAGCAAACATGGCAGCGCTGTATTATGGGTATTGCATGTTGCCTGATGGGACATACTGCCTGGCACCACCGCCACCTGGCATCGATGCCAGCGCCTATTACAGCTCGATGCCTGCTGGCATGATGCCTGCTCACGCGGCGTCCCCAGCTCCTCCACCACCAGGCACTACTCCTCCTCCTGACTCTGCCATCACAGTCCCATCAGCCCCAACAGCTGCTGCCGCTCTACCCCCTGCGTCTGCTCCCGTGTCTCATGCTACACCTTCTGGTTTCTACAGCACTAGGTATGTGTATCTGACACCTGTAAATACTTCAGTCTATTGGTAAACCATCACATAGGTTTCTACATTACAGTTTATACTTTTAGCTAAGATGGAACATCAAGTAAGCAATGTCTCAAAGTATGGGTTCTTGTTATTTGTTGGATATGTCCAAAACTGCATACTATTATAATAAAAATCTGCTGAATTCTGGAGCATAGCCACAAAACATCTGGTTTTGACGAAATTTGTGTTTCCTGAAAGGAATATACTTTTACATCTCGAAATAAATCCAAAACACCATCTATTGGCTGGTGTGTATTGTCTTTGGTGATCTGCTAATTGCCACCCACTAGTCACCTCTATCATACGACAGTTACCAACCGGGGAGGGTGAAGGGTAACACGTGCTTCCTCCAAGACACGTGAAGCCAGTCGTCGCATCTTTTCGAACTGCCGATCATGGTGGGTCACAAGGCTGTCTGCCCTCTTCCTCATACATGAGCTCTCAGACCCTCACGACTGGCTGTTGTGACTGACAGGGGAGAGGAAGTATGCCATCCCTCCCACCCGGAGAACACGGCCAGTTTTTCTCCCTTGGACTCCTGGCTACGGATGCTGTTGCATCATCAGGATTCAAGCTTGCTATCTTGTGTTGACAGAGCAAATGCTTTTCTGTTGTACCATTCGGGAGCCTGGCATACGAATTTTTAACCCAGTCACACCCAAATTAGTGAATAGAGTGCAAGAGCATTAGCTCTGCCATTTCCATGCGGAATCGGGTTTTTCATCAGTCTTAAGGCTTTGTAAGTCCTAAGACAAATTTGTGTTATTGGAAGCTATTGGATGGATGGTGTAGTTGTTGAGATGATTGACAGCTAGACCTGACAGTCTTGCATCTTGGCTTCCTGATGGCTTTAAGAACCGACCACAGCACAGGGTGCTTTTCCATCATTTCACAGCCTTAAGTGTTTTTAAGGTTTTAAAGTTTGACAGAGTTGGTAACTTGGTGTGCTGATGGAGAAAAGCTGTGTTTTGTTCTGCAGTAAACCTTTCTAATAGTGGGAAGTTTTTGGTAAACGATTCAACCGTGAAACTTGGGTATGTTCTCAATGAATATGGGTGTGGCATCTGGTGGACACACTCTTCCTGTCCCTCTTCAAAAGCATGACCCAGAGGCCGATGTTTAATATGGCTAACTTTTGGCTTCATTTCAGCACACAGTATTTGAATCGACAGTGCTGCCTTATGTTGTCCACCGCATATACATTCCTCAGGTTGCCATGACAACTAAGCACTGCTTATAGCTGCATCCTAGATTGGATAGAACCATACACTCAAATACATCAAATACACCTTCTACAGTAATGATGCATCGTTTTGTGCAGTGATACCGCAGATCGTTTTTGAGTTGCACCCTGTTCTAAATATTTGCATAAAAGTGCTTGATAAAGAATGACTCATATTTTTAATTTACCAAGGTTTTCTGGAAACTGACTTCAAATTGGCAAGCCATCCAAACATTCCCTTCATCCTCTCTGTCTGTCTCTGTCTCTCTCGTTCAGCTCTTCCACTCCTCAGGCGAGTGTTAGCCAGACTTCTTCTTCAGCTGCAGCGATCATCCCTCCGCCACCAGACATCCAGCCTGTCATCGATAAGCTGGCTGAATATGTAGCCAGAAACGGTGTGAAGTTTGAGAGCAGCGTGCGTGCTAAAAATGACCCACGGTAAGCACCTTAATCCTGTCCCTCTCTCCACGGTTCTTACGTTATTTTATTTTTTAGTTAAATAATCCACAGAGGTTGTGTGTAATAAGTAAGGAATAAAACACGACATACTGCATACTGTTATAGGAAAACAATCAAAGGTGGAGTGGTGTGATGCAACTGGATGCACTTCCTGAACAGAACTTCCTCAAGTGTTTTATTCCCTTTATACCACAGAAAGCTGCAATTCTTTAGATTCACAAACGTGTCTTTTTTTTTTTTATCTGTTTATAGTTACATTTAATGCTATCCATACCTGTTCTTGTAGTGGAAAACTTACCTTACGTCTGACTGTTATAAAGTGCTGACAGTAGAGACTCCTTCCAAAAAAAAAAATGTCACTATGTCATTGATTACAAATGTTTTTAATATTCATGCCTTACCAAGTTCCAGTGTTAGGTGTTACCACAGAAATAATAACATATTAGAAAGAGCACATTAATATAAGCCTTGCAGTCCGCACTACTGTCAGAGGTGTTGTTATACAAAATTAATCAACAGCACAGTGGTATAATAATAAAAAATTAATAGCTGATATGTGTTTGTTATGTGTCCAAAGGTTTGACTTCCTGCAGTCTTGGCACCAGTATAACACTTACTATGAATTCAAGAAGCACTACTTCATGCAGAAAGAAGCCTCAAACCTGCCTCAGGTATTTTTACCTTTCATTTCTTACCCTTGCCTCTACAGTGTGTGCTCGTTTTTTTTTTTTTTTTTTTTTCTGTTCATGATAGCATGTTGATAAAACTTGTCTGTCAGGTATGACCCTTTTTGTTGCGCACTTTCATTAAAAGTACAAACCAGTTTCATCAAACATCCTTTCAACACATTTAGTATTCAGTTTGCCTTTATAGTACGCAGTTGTACAAGAGTAATGATTTATATTCCCACTATCTGGAGAATGGGTTTCCCTTTTGAGTATTGTTTCTCTCAAGGCTGCTTCTTCCTTATCATTATCGAGATTTTCCTTGCCACTGTCGCCTCCGGCTTGCTCATTAGGCATCGAAATCTGCATCCTGTAATACCTAGTGGACACTACTCGACTTTCAATATCTCAGAAACTCTGTACTGCTCGCGACTACATGACTGTTGTTCTGTTGTAGGAGTGTGCACACTGCACGAGCGATTGCAGACGAGACTCACACACTACACGATCTTTCTTTCACTTGGAGAGACGAAGCGTGTCTAATCCCCAAATTCCACTTTGTCACGAAAATAATATCATGTGATGAAGCAACCGGCTGGGATAGTCGTTGTTTGTGCATTATTTTGTATCTAAACAAGAAAAAAAGAGAAATAATAGAAAAATGTGGTAGAATGATTGGGTGTGGAGATGTTAGCGCTGATGATCGTCTGTCCTGCAAAGAGAACTGGAGGTATAATCCAAAGAACCACAGTCATGTTTGTTTATCTTTTTTCTGTTTCTAACAACCATTTGGGTATGACATGCCAAGCAATTTCTTATCGAAGCCTTATTATCGCGCCTACAATAGTTTCCTCTCGGACTCCCGTTGGCTGTTGATCATCAATGTTCTTGCTCCTTGTCACACTACAAAATTCAAGAATTTCTATTTCCCAAAATATAAACAAAGCCAAATATAAACCACTGCAGTTGTGCCTACTCAGTTACTAAGCATGAAAGAATGAACAACATCTTTCTTTGTTCTGCGAGCTTCGTATCTGACTGCTTGTTTGCATCCGCATGAAAGTGAAAACCTCCCCGTTGTGCAGCAGGATCCCAGTCCAGAATCCACCATCTTCTCAGTAACCCTTCTGGCAAGCTTTCTTTAAAAAAAAAAAAAAAAAGAAGAAGAAGAAAATACTGCCCCCCCCTATTTATATCTGTATTTGTATTACTTTAGAACACTTTACCTGTTGAGTCTGAATAATGTATTCGCATTCAGTTACGTCCCTTATACATACTGATGTCATTGAATTAGTCATCACGGGGCTGTGTGATGTTAAAATTGCTCTTCAGACAGAATAATGTCCTGTTCTGTCAGCTGTTTTTGTCTCCATCTCACATTTGATTGACTGTATTGCTCGCTATATGTTGTTTTGTCAAACTATGTTTGAAATCTCATTTTGTTCCCTGAATGCGTGTATAATTTTCAGACTAGTGCAATCCATGCTAGATCCACTGCGTCCCTCCAATATCTATTTTCCTGCACATTTATTTTTTCGACCAAAGCATAACGCCCATAATGGCAAATATGACATTACAAATTCGTTATGCTCAGCATACCAGCCATTTCCATTTCATTAGTGTCCTTCAGCTCACTAGTTATTCTAAATGGATATAGCAGGGACGTGGACTTATTTTTAGAGCTTGAGATTGTAAAACAAAATATTAAGGGTTAAGTGTGACACACGGAGACAGATTTATAAAGCTATTTGCTTAAAGTGTGCTAAGTGGCCAATTTATATTCTGTAGCAACCAGAGCTAATAATGCTGTAGTAAATAAATGAATGAGCTGGAGAGGTGAGTAGGTTTTTTTTTTTTTCCTTGAAAGTTAATAAGTGTACTCCTTCATCTAATGTTCTGTATGCCTGATTTTGAAGATGTGCCTTACATGATTGAGAAATCATTGAGCTTTCAGGTGAATTTGCTTTTCTCCGAATCAATTTTTCTGTTAGTAGAGTCAGAAGTGTTTATTAGCCAAATTGACAGAAAAGAGGAAATGCCAGTCTTGCAATTAGAAGTAAATCAGGTCTAGGTATGTGTCAATAATCGCTTTTACAATATGCCATGGTAATCAGGATACACACTAAATTAATATGGATTTTTTCCCCTTGTGGTAAATGTGCCAGCATAGGCACCGTCTTTATCCTGCGTTTGTGCTACTGTGATATCTTTTTTTTTTTTTTCCCAATTTGGAAGACAGCATGAATGCTAAGTCCTGCTAGGATTACTTATTTTAACAAAATCTGAGGGAGATTTCTCTTTTAAAGTCTGTTTACTGCATGATTTCTCATCCTGCTCAAATCCTTGTCCACCACACCTTTCAAAAGCTGCATGTCTTTAAAAACTGCATAATCCACAAGTCCGACGTCAGAGCACATTATCTCCTTACCCAAGTAGGCTGCTGGGGTCGCTCGTGAAAAGACGATGTGGAAGTACACAGCTAAATTATTCATTTTCATATTTTCATAGTTTATCATAATCATATTTTTGCCTTAAGTTGAAATAAAACCATTTTAGTTCGGGGTAATGTGATATGGCCCATATGAAGTTCTAAGAAGTTGATTATTCTCCAATAACAGCATGTCTTAAAGTGTTTTATTAACAGTTTCACCTTATTTATGAAGGATCAGCATGCTGTATGTTTTACCAGTGGGTTTAATGCAGTGGAACGTCTGCAAAAACAAGTTTGTTCCTGTTATCACTTAATGCACTTCCTTTAATATGTTAATGCAATCTATGCGCTTCGGTGATTGTTAGAGTTTCTATACTAACGACTTACACAGGGACATGTATAGGGAACGCTCCAACTAGAAGGATTAAAACGCTTATGTAATTGTTGATATGGTGAGGTTTGCTATGAGGAGACGTTTATGTAGCATTTAGGAAAAATTCATTTGTCACATGCATAACCATACACACTACGACATACAGTGAAATGCTTTATACAGCTGTTCTGACATAAAAAAAAAGAAAATATAGAAAAATATTAAATATAAAGAGAAATATAAAGAAAAATATTAAATATAAGAAAAATATATACATAAATATATATATGAAGGGATTTAAAAAAAAAAAAAGTAGTGGAAGTATTGTCCAGTGTCAGAGCTTTGTAACAGTCAGAGATAAAGCTGTAACTTTGTTGTTATTGTTAATGACATTGTTAGTAGTAAGTAGTACTAATAACTATTGCTAGTAGGAGTGATAATAGTAGTAATAATTGTAGTAGTTGGAATAACTAGTAGCAGTAACAGAATGAGTAATATTAGTACTAAAAGACTGCCATAATCCAAAAAAAAAAAAAAAAAAACACTCAGGTGCAAAACACGCTTGATAAACCCTATTAAATGCTAGTAGTAGTAGTTGCAATAATAATACTAGTAGTAATATTAGTAATAGTATTAATAGCAATAGTTGTAGTAGTAATATTAGCAGTAGTAGTAATATTAAAAAAGTGCCATAATCGTGAAAAAGTGTAGCCCAAAACACACTCAGTAAACCCATTAAACTCTAGTAGCAGTATTGAAGGAGAAGGAGGAAAACTAGTAATAATAGTAATAGTGGTAGAAATAGTAGTAATAATGGTCATAGTTGTAGTAGCAGTAGTAATATTAAAATACTGCCATAATCATGAAAAAAGTGTAGCCCAATACATACTCATTAAACCCTATTAAGCCATACTACTACTAGTAGTAGTAGTAGTAGTAGTAGTAAGGGGAGGAGGAGGACTAGTAGTACTAATAGTAATAGTGGTAGAAATTCTACTAATAATAGTAATCATATCACTTAGTAGTAATATCAATAATAGAAGTAATAGTAGTTTCTCTGTGGTTTTTTTTTTTTTTTTGTCTTGTTAAAAGAGAAAATGAGAGACTGGTGAGTGAATGACTGTTTATAGCTGTCATAATATTAATCACTATAATAGTAATCACCCTGCCATGTTTAATTCCTGAAATATTCAGCCATCCTCTTAGCAGCCCACTCTCAGAGCCAGTTCAGAGAGGCTTCGATTGCCAGGAGGATGGCTTTAGGGTGAAGACTCAAGAGACTGCTGTAGGTGAAAGCAGGGTCACTATCAGACCTTAGAACACAACAGACCTGTCTCCTGATGATCTGACATCTACAAGGGTCATGTCTGGATAAGAGACCATAGTAGTACCTTCTTCACCTTGAGCATACCTTGGCCAGACAACAGACATTGCAGCTCCTGAGATACGAGAGAAAGTGAGAGAGTCGGCGCGAAAAGGTGAAACTGATTTAATCAAGGAAAAGGCGAGAGGAGGGAATTTGAGTTATAGTGAAGTGAAAATGGGAAGAATGGACCATTCTTCTTAGCACAGCTGTACAGAAACAGCAAACATGTCTGGTCTTATTTGTAGATTCTCCTTGCAATTTCTCTTTTTCGGAGACTGTGATGTGATGGGTTCTCTGTCTAACAATTCTGCTTTGGTTAATTTTCCTCACCTGTCCCTAGCCTTTTGAAGCTTAATCAGTGTAATTTGCTTTCTGTGTCTACCAGTGTAAATTAGATGTCTAGCTCAATTAAACATTGTGTCAATAAGGATGTGATCCTGTTAGCTACCAATTTCATCAGACTTGTACACACCTTTTCAGTTCTGGTGTCTATTCATGTCTTTATTTCCCAAGTCTTGTTATGAATATACTTCTTATTATTCCTAGTCATTTTATTAATATAATTTGAAGTTTAGTGTTATAATGTAGTGTAATCTCACTGTTTGATATTGCTGAAAAGAGAAATGATCTTCCTTCCATTTAATGGTGAAACTCAGTATGAGTTAATTCAGTCTGTTTATAGCAGTGCTATGGTGCGTGGCTGTAAAGACCACAGATCGTGGCACAGCTTGTACTGGAGTTTTCCCTTTTGAGTCTGGCTCCTCTCAAGGTTTCTTCCTCATAACATGTCAGGGAGTTTTTCTTTGCCAACATCACCTCTGGCTTGCTCATTAGGGATAAATTTATACATTTAAAATTTATATCCGGAATGTATATATTTCTGCTTTGTGACGATGTCCATTGTTAAAAGTGTTTTACACATAGAATTGAATTGAATACTGATAACGTGTGCTAGGCTTGTGACATTGTGTGAAAATATACCATCATGCAATTGCGCCCTTAATCAACTGCCCATTGCCGATCATCAGGAATGGTGTGGGTATAGAGTTCACCCAGTGTATTTTGGGCAAACACATTTTCTTTTAATAATAATTATGGCAGTATTTTTGCAGTATTTTAGTATTATTACTTGTATCTCCGTTACTTTGTCCCTGGAGGACTAGTGGTTAGGCCATGGTGCTCTCATCACTGCGGCCTGGGTTCGATTCGCAGCCAGGGATCCATGACGGTGCACCCCCAGTGCTGGTCTCAAGCCCTGATAAAACTGGGGAGGATTCCATCAAAAGAATTTTGAATACTCCAAATGGTTTGTCCGTAATGGGCAATCAAATCTGACAGCGAAGCCGCCAAACAGGAAGTGAAGCTGTATCTCAGCAACGACTTTGCACACTGACAGAAGACTTGGTAGGCAGCTTCAGGACCATGACCTGAGGCTATGCAACAAATTTTGTGCCAGTGCCACCTACTGGTCAGAAGTTACAATAACGTGCTAAAAATGCTTACATCTAACTGCCATTTTTGCCAGTCCTCCAAATTTTGTCCAATCTTCACCAAATCTGGCTCACATCATCTTCAGACCTGTCTAATCAACTGTCTACTGCCATTCTAGCTGTTCAATGTGCTATTACACAGACAAAACATGACTGACAGGGTTTAATATCAAACAGCATTTTTATTGAGCATTTTTCAATAAAGAAAACAAGCACAGTATAAGACAGATATAAGTTTGGTGCAGATACTTGCACAAAGTGGAGAAAAAGGCCCAGGCTGATGAGGAAAAAAAACATAAATACCTTAGATGTTTTTAAATTGCAAGAAGAAGAAAATTTTTCAGGTCAGAGCAGTAGCAATCACGACCACAGGTCAAAGTAGCAACAGACAACACCACAGGTGGCAGCAGTAGTGACAGCTGCAGCAGACATGCCACCCTGCTGCCCATTTGTTCATCTAGACCTTTCCTTCTACAGTCAGAGAATTCAACCACTGTCCGTGGTCAAAATATACACATCATGAGTGAAACTACAAAGCATATGAATCTCTTGAATCCCTTTGCCTAAAGTTATGGCTCTGCTTTCCTGTGATTGCTTAGGCAACAATTGTAGCGCATCTGTGAATGTGCAGCTCACCGAGTCTGGGTGCTTGGCCCCCGAAAATGCTGCTTGCAGCTTATTATTATTATTATTATTATTATTATACTATTACAGTATTACTACTACTACTATTATTAGTACTAGTACTTCTGCTACCACTATTACTATTAGTACTTCTACTACTACTACTATTATTATTATTATTATTGTTGTTGTTGTTGTTACTCCTCCTCCTCCTCCTCTTACTACTACTACTACAACTTCTACTAGTACTAGTGCTACTAGGGTTTAGTAGGGTTTGCAGTGTGTGTTTTGGGCCTACAGTTTTTCTTCATGATTATGGCACTATTTTAGTACTACTATTACTATTACTGCTACTCCTACTCCTACTACAATTATTCCTACTACTACAAATACTGTTACTGTTATTACTTCTACTTGTAATAGTTATTAGTACTACTGATGCCACTACCAACAGCAACAACATGTGAAGGGCTTTTATATATAAGAGAGTGAAATAGCCTTATTGTTGGCACTCTCATCAGCTCAGTATGATTGTGAGTGAAAGAAAAATTCGTTCTGAATTCATGGTGCATCCAGGCCTAGCTTAGACTAGTTTCCTTTGAATTTGATAAAGAGAAAGTCACAAGTTCACAGAACGGACAGAGAGAGCCTTAAGCCAACATGATTTAGTTAGTTTTGTGTGCGTGATTGAGGCACATTTCTGCTCTTCTCATTACTGATAGATGCTATGACACTTACTGGTACAGATCTTGACTGCGCCAGAGAGTCCTAGGCATGGTTTAATATCATACAGCCATTTATTAGTATAATATTCCTGTTCCTCTATGTGAATCTAGCCCAATAAGTCTGTTTACGAACACTTGGATTATTGAGAGTGAATATGAATGTGCTAGTTTATTCATTTGTTGCAGTATTTACGGCTTAGTGTGTGCCACTTGAGAGAATACCCTATTGATTCGGATTTCACTGGCTTTCAAACAGCTGCAAATGATGCAAATGATCTGACCACATTTTGTTTTTTTTCCCTCCATTCCCTCCATGCAGAGTCTTATAAAGGGTCCCACTCAGAAAGGGTGCTGTGTCCTCAGGCTGGGTGCTGTGTCCTCAGGCTGGAAAGTATTATTCAATAAGATTTAGGCTCTCATCTTGAGTTGAAAATCAATTTCATTTGACATCAAGTAATTACTATGACCTGAAAATTATGCAGGTCGTAAAACTTTGTACTCGCTCTTAATTGCAGTCAGGACTCAATACTGAACTCTTACCTGCTTTCAGTAGTGGAACATTCAAGCTTTTAATTCTGCTTTTTTTTTTAATGTGTCAATTTGGGAATTATCAAAAGAATACATGCTCTCTAAAGTGTCTTACAATAAACATTTTTTTAATGTCTTTTTTTTCCCTCCCATCCCGTTTTTTAATGCCTAATTCACCCAAATGTTCAGGCACATTTGTCATTAGTGCTTTTATTTTACGCTTGGAAAGCAGAAATCTGTTGCGTGATTTTTATCAAACCATGATTTTTTTTTTTTTTAATGTCTTAAATATACACAGAAGAAAAAAAATCAGTAGTATATGAGATCTGTTGTGTCTGATCTACTTTCTTGTTCTTTTTACTCCTCTAAAATGGCTATGCAGTGGACTATCTTACTTATGAAAACGTTCAGAAATGCAGAAAAGTTTAGTAATAATTCAACTTAGGGCACAGGAAGGGACAGCTTTAACTAGATGAAGACCAGCACCACTACATAATGTCTCTCCAGTCAGTGACCACATAAAGCCTGGTAGTGCATGTGTTCTGAAAGTCAGAGTTTAATAGCCAGATGTCCCTTTTTACTATTTCAGAGTCATAAACAAGCAGTCGCTTAAGGATTCTGGTCAAACATCTACACTAGGACACTACGTCTTTTTGTAACACTGTTCTTGATGGCTCTTCATGTTCTGTTGAAGCGTCTGTTGATGAAGTTGCATGCAGACTGCCATGTTTTCACCCTTCTTGGTTGCATCATTAATCTGCCCTGCATTATGTAATCAAGCTGTCCAGCAGCTTCCCATCTCTCAATAAATAAGCTTGGTTTTTGGTTCTCAGGATCAAGGCTCATTAGGTTTGGCCCATGTGTGGTGAAGCGAAATGTCCGGCATGGACAATTCTAATGGAACATGGAGATATTTTTCCCAGGCTCATGTATAAACCTGAAATTGACCATGCCTTATAATATATATTAAGAATATATACGTATTCATTCTCTGCCATCTAAGAAGAATACCTGTACACCTGATTATTTCATGCATGTGGAGGCAGTGCAGTGCATAAAAACATGCAGGTACAGGTCAAGAGCTTCAGTTAATGTTCATATCAAACATCAGAATGGGAGGGAAAAAGTGAGCTCAGTGACTTGTGCAGTGGCACGATTGTTGGTGCCGGAATGGGACTTATTTCAGTATTTCAGAAACTGCTGATCTCCTGGGATTATCACACACAACAGTCTATAGAGTTTACACAGAATGGGGGGAAAAAAAAACATCCAGTGAGCAGCAGTCCTGCGGGTGGAAATGCCTTGTTGATGAGAGAGATCAGAGGAGAATGGCCAGCCTGGTTCAAGCCAACAGGAAAGCTACTGTAACTCAAATAACCACTCTTTACAAATACAGTGAGCAGAAAAGCATCTCAGAACGCACACCATGCCAAACCTTGAGGTAGATGGGCCGAAACCTGACAGCTGAAGATTGGAAAAAAGACCAGGCGATGTTTTTTCCAGTCTTCAGCTGTCCAGTTTTGGTGAGCCTGTGCCCGCTCTAGCCTCACATTCCTGTTCTTGACTGACAGGAGTGAAGTCTAATGTGGTCTTCTGCTGTTGTAGGCTGTCCACCTCAAGGTTTGGCATGTTATGTTCTGATATGCTGCATGCATAATGTTTTCTTGTATCTGTCATCATCTTTACTATATGTACATAATATAACAACTTTCATATCATGTAATTTGTCCATATTGTGCAGCTCTAAGGTTTACCATCATTTACGACCATTAAGTGTTCTTAGTTCTGCTTTTTTTTTTTCCTCATCAGCCTGCACATCTCTCAAAAAAGCACATCTCCCGTGTGCTTTTTTTTAGATTTTCGAATGAAAGACATAATATGTCATGAATAATAAGACATAAAAGAGCGAAAGACACATTAATGTCCAAAGTGCCCCTTTGCCAGTTTAATGATTTGCAGTCATCGGCTCACAAACCTAATCACTGCCTTAAAGCATCAAGAAGACCATTCTGCATTTTAATTGTTCCTACTCCATAGGGATCTTAGGGATGTTAGCTTAGTGTGAAGAAGTATCAAACCCGAGAACGCTTTAATAAACAGAAGTCCACATTTGAGAGGCGTACTGTGATATGATATGCAGTCTTTGATCATTAGTAAATAAATAAATGTGGCTGAGTGAAAGTGTAAAAGTGATTATAAACCCTGAGGGCCTGAGACAGCTGTGTTGACAGCTAGCTTGTTAGTTCCAGCACTAGTTCTGCTATATGAAAGCCTGTGAATAGTAACATGCAAACACACCCACACACACACACTTTACAGTACGTGACCACATGTAGATTTTTCGCTTTCTCTGGTATGATAAGCCTTGTACCCAACATTTTTCCCCTGTAGCAACTAGAGTCACACTTATTACCATGCGGTAAACTGTTGGATTCTATAACGTTTGATTCTTTTGATTTAATAGGCCAACGTTGTGTTTTGCATGTAGGCGAAACAACTCATGTGCTAGCATGACTCGAATGGGTGAGACACACACAGTGGCCGCACAGATAAAGTGCAAAACCTTAGAATTAGGACTAGAATTTGACAGGTTAGAATACCAAATGCTTAATTCTAAAGGAAAATATTGTCCAAAACAGAGATCGGGTTTAAACGCATGAAAAACACCGTAACTTCGTGAATTAATGCTGCTAATGGTACATGTGACACGGATCTCTGTCTTCTCCCTGTCTAATATACTACTATGAATACTCCTACTATTACTACTTCTGCTAGGGTTTACTAGGGTTGACCCAGTGTGTACTGGGCCTACACTTTTCTTCATGATTACGACAGTATTTAAAAACTACTGTTACTACTACTGCTGATGAGCTATAATAGAGTTTACCCAATGTGTTTTTGATCATCTTCCTCATGAATATGACAGTATTTTACTAGTACTACTAAAACTACTTCTACTAATACTATTACTGCAGCTACTATTACTACTGCTGGTACTATTACCACTACTGCTGCTGCTGCTGCTACTACTACTGCTACTTCTACTAGGATATGATAGGGTTTACCCAGTGTGTTTCTAGTCATTTTCTTTATGAATATGACAGTATTTTATTACTGCTAATGTTACTACTACTACTACTAATATGGTTTGCCCAGTGTATTTTGGGTCATTTTCTTCATGAATATGACAGGATTTTACTACTAGGACTAAACTGCTACTTCTACTGATGCTGCTACTATTACTATTACTACTACTTCTACAACAACAGCAGCAACTACTACTACTGTTACTACAACTACTACTACTACTCCTACTACTGTTCCTACTAGTAATAGCTTTAGTAGGGTTTACCCAGTGGGTTTTGGGTCAGTTTTTTCATGAATATGACAGTATTTTACTACTACTACTACTATTACTCCTGCTATTACTACTAGTACTAACAACAACAACAATAAGAAGAAGAAGATATAGTGGAAATTGTAGAAAATGTAGAAAACAGAAGAAAAATGTGCCATTAATTACACGTTCGTTGAGTGGCGCTTAATTGCAGTGCACTTTTCTGTCTTGCAGTATTGTACTATAACTCACATTTTATGCGTGTTCTTCATCCTATGTGGCTCTATGTGGCTCCACTGTGATTTCTGCACATAAATGAAACCATGTTTGAATTACTTAGTTATTGGTTTTATTTAAGAGCTTGGCGTTAATGAAAGTGAGAAATTGTATTTTAGCACTCACAGTCTGAGCTTCAGGTGTTCAGTGACTTTGGTCTGTGTGTGCATTTGCCAAGAATTGTGATACTACACCACATAGTTTTCATATGGTTTTCGAAATGTTAAAGAATACCTATATTTTATTTGTTTTTAACCCCATTATTTTGGAAGATTCAGTGTTGGCACAGTGATCCATGGTTTTACATCTCCAGCGTCCCCAGTTTGATCCTGAGCTCAGGTTACTGTCTGTATGGAGTTTCACATGTTGTTCCAGTGTTCGCATGGGTTTCCTCTGGGTTCTCTGGTTTCCTTCCACCTTCCTAAACCATGCGAATGCTTCGAGTAGCGTGCATGAGTACATCCAAGGGTGTACATGTTTATAGTTCAGTGCATTCGTTCTGTCAGTAGTGATAACATGGATCATGACATCATCTATGACTTCCAAAGTTATAAAAAAGAATATTCCATCATTTCCTTGCTTTTCTGGAGGAAGTTTCTATTCTCGTTACAAATACGTTTAAATTTAATTCACTATGAGTAGGGAATTGAATTTATTTTCAACGCCTGATATGGAAAGAGTTGTATTTCAAATACGAACTAATAGGGGATGGTGGGTTTTCAGAGAGGAATCTTTCGACTTCACTGACAATTTCCACGGAAGCAGGACGTTAAGGATATTTTGGACAAACGTCTTTCATCAACACTGGAAGCTAAATGCTTCCGAAGGTGTTCTGTAAATAAAGTGTTCTATTCAGGTTACTTACATTCCGGTCCAAATCGAATCTCAAATCACCAACATCAAGGTCCCTACTCAGCCGCTCCAGTGTTGTTTTTGATTTGTACTGGTTGATGATCAAATAAAATCTCAGCTTTCATACTGTGGCAACAATTTGGAGAGAAAAAAAGGCCTCGGTCTTCTTCTTTGCCCCTTGTTCCCATCCTCTTTTTAATTACTGAGTCACTGGTAGATGAATTTCTCACAATTTCTTACCTCAGGAAAGTGCCATTATGCAGTCTGTGTATGTTTATCAGCACTCCTGGCTGAAAAAAAAAAAGAGAGAGAGATTTGCTTAATGTGTGGTTAAATGTACTAATTTGTTTTATAGCTAAAAATATTCTGCCTACAGTGCTCTCTTTTTTTCCAAAATGTTTTTCAGAAATTCACGTTGTTCTTCTTTGTAGCATTGTATAGTTCTGGATTAAAGTAACTCTAAATGATGGTGCAGGTCACAAGTGGATTTTGACATTTAAAGCCCGGGATGAGTGAAGCTTTGTAAACGTGCGCACACAAACCAAATCCTCTGGGATTTCCCTCTGCAATGACTTTCAAGACATAAAAACATGACAACCACGGTTCCGTTCGACAGCAGATCATTGCGGAGATTTGTGTATCGCTTGCTACAGCCTCCCTTAGAGAGAGAGTGAACATTGAGTGTGAAAGAGTGTTCGAAAAAGAGTCAGAGAGAGGGAAGATAGAGAGATACACACAGAAAGTGAGAGACAGAGTGTGAAAGAGAGGAGTGAGACAGAGAGTTAGTGTGTGAAAGAGACAAAAAGAGAGACCGAGATCATGAAAGAGAAACAGAGTGAGAAACACGGAGAGAGAGAGACAGAAAAGGGACAGAGAGACTGAGAGAGAGTGTGAAAGAGTCAGAAAGAGAAGCAGAGAGCGTGAGAAAGGGAGATAGAGTGAGAGAGAAAGACACAACAGGAGAGACAGCAGTGTGAGAGAAGGAGACAGAGAGTATGAAAGAGTCAGCTAGTGAGAGACAGATAAACAGAGCAAGAGAGAGAGAGACAGAGAGAGAAAGACAGAGGCAGTGTAGGAATGAGAGGCAGAGTGAGTGTGAGAGAGACAGAGCAGGAAAGACAGAGAGAGAGAAAGACAGACAAGGGAGAGAGAGACAGAGAGAGAGAGAGAGAGAGAGAGAGAGACCAAAAGAGAGAGTGGGAGAGACGGAGAGAAGAGTAGGAGTGAGAGAGAGAGAGACATCAGGAGAGGCAGAGTGAAAACGAGAGACACGGTGAGAGCCAGAGGGAGAAAGACAAAAGAGGGAGAGAACAAGAGAGAAAGACAGGCTGAGAAATATAGAGATGCAGAAAGGAACAGGGACAAAGAAAGTGAAATAAAGTGAGAGAAATGCAGAAAAAGACAGAGAGACAGGCTTGCATTGCAGTAAGGAGAAAGACAAGCTCCCACCTCTCTCTCGCTCTCTTTCTCTCACTCTCTCACTCTCTCTCTCTCTCTCGCTCTCTCTCTCTCTGAGTTGAAGTATTTCCATCCATCCAATTACATGAGATTATTAGAGAGGTTTAATCTTACATTGCATACAGCTGAATACAGTCCGTCGTCCAGTCTCTCTCTCTCTCTCTCTCTCTCTAGTCGTCTCTCTCTTTGAAGAAACAATGCTGCATATGTCTGTGTTTCTGCTTACTTTCTGACACTGCAGCTTATTAGCAAGCGTAAAAATGAAAGCAAAGCAGTCAGTTTGCAATATAATTAGCTGTGATGCTGTAAAAAGTGACAATCTGAACAGTTTAATAAAAAATACAGTCCGTATTTGGATAGAATTATGACAGGCCTGGCAGTTAGACCGTAAGTAGTCATGTGACTTTCGGCAACATTCTGAGTCCTAACGTAGCTTTTGGAACTTTTATAACATTTCATCCTTAATTATCAATCACTTTTTTACTATTTATACAAATTAAGGTAACAATCTGTAATCTTCCTCAAGAGGGCGTCTGATCATTTGTTTCAAATAAAAAAAAACTGCAAATAAATATGAGTTTGAATGTATAAGTGGTTTACAAGTGCTGCTGTTTCTAAGTGTGGGTGGGGAATCAATCAACAGAGAGACTACTGTAATAGACTTTGACACAGTGGGTGGCAGTGTGCAGTTTTTAAAGTGGAAGAACTTCGAAGCACCTCGAACAATTAATGTGTCAATGTCTCTTCTGATTTGCTAGAACACCCTCCCGTCCTTCTGTGCCGTATTTGTCATTTACATGTTCTTGTCTGAAAGCTGTGCATTTTGCGGAAAAAAGAAATGATTGATATGGATAAATATGCGTGGTGGCCTGGGAAAACCCATCAGGTGTCGCCGTGGCTGAATTCTGGCATGCTGTGTTTATGAGGCATGTTGATTGTCTGTAGTCACAGTCAGATTTGTGTAATGGCTTGATGTACGTCTGTGTCTTGGCGCCGCTGTTTCAGCCATTTTGTGAAAAATCAGAGGAGGTGGTTGAAAAAGTGATTCCAGTGTTGGCGAGGTATGTTTGGCTCTGACATGCTGCCCCAGTTGAAACTTTCTAATCCTCCAGATGTACAAAAGGTGCACACTTTTGTATTTAATCAACGCTGCTTAGGTAGCTCCCATAGTCAAAAAAGACAAATTCTGTTCTGCGGAAAATGACAAACCTAAAGTTACAGTTGTAGATTTACAAATTTTTAGTTTTTCAATTGGGTTGTATTGGGTTCAGAATTTAAAAAAAATAAATAAAAATAATAATAATTGAAAGTCATAACCACCAATTTTTAGTATGAATAAAAAAAATTATTATTATTTTTTTTAAACAAATAAAAGGTTACACAAAAGGGTTTTAAGGGTTTAATATGTTTTTGAAGTGTGAATGGACATGATTAACACAGCTATCTAAGCATTTTGGCTTTCAGTGTTTCTACCATATTCAAATCCCCCCCCCAAAAAAAAAAAAAAAAAAGAATAGTGGGACATCATTTTCTCATAATGTTTTGTGAAAGTAGGGTTGAAATTTTGGCATTTTGTACTATACAGATTCATCAACTTTATTAAAAACACCACTACACCTGTTTATTTGGCCAATTATCCAACCAACCAATCAGGTGGCAGCAACATAATGTATAAAATCATGCCGATACAGGTCAAGGGCTTCAGGTAATGTTCACATCGAACATCAGAAAGGTGACTTTGACTGTTGCATGGTCGTTGGTGCCAGACGGGCTGGTTTGAGTATTTCAGAAACTGTTGATTTGGGATTTTCACGCAAAACAGTCGCTAGAGTTTACACCGAATGGTGGGAAAAACAAAAACATCCAGTGAGCGGTAGCGGAAACGCCTTGCTAATAAGAGAGGTCAAAGGAGAATGATAAGAGCTGACAAGAAGGCTGTGATAAGTCAAATAACCACTCTTTACAACCGTGGTGAGCAGAAAAGCATCTCAGAATTTGCACCGTGTTGAGCCTTGAGGTAGGTGGACTACCAGTTTTTGAACATATTCGGGTCATTGTGCTCAGTGTTGCCCCTTTAGGTTGAAAGCATGCTCTCTGTCTATCTGCCTATCCTCTGCTCTGGCATCCTCGCCTGCCTTTCCACACTCTAGTCCCGTTAGCGTTGCTGCACTGGCTCTTTTTCTCGTTTTTTTGAGTCTAACTCTCTACAATACACCCAGTTACCTTTCAAGAAGCAAGAGAAGTGGAGTTTGTCACTTTTCGTCCTTCAACATGACTGTGTTTATCGCCTCTTATTGTGTTTGGTCCTCAGGGGAGCTACTAAGGCTTCAGTCATGCTGAGACCCTCTCTATTCCCAGCGTCTTTCTTTTCCGCACTGCCTCTCACACTCTTCTCCTCATCTTCCTCTCTGTCTTGTTTCCCTTTATTTCCCACTCCATCTTTCCTTTCTCCCTTTGTGCATCTAATCACACCTGTCCTTTTCCACTTTTTTTTTTTGTCATTTGCATCACTGCAGTTAATCTTGCCTCCTGTCGGTAATGGCACACGTGTTTGTGTTTGGTGGATGGAATGCGTTTAAGATGTGTTGACCAAGAAATAATAAACTGCAATATCAAACACAGCAAAAGCTTTTCTGAATGTCAGCTCGGTATTTCAGCCTGTAGCCCTACAGTGTACACTCTGGCATTGGTTAATATTCAATCTTCATGAAAGTTCTAACTGCCACAGGGTTTAGAAGATAGTCTCATTGGATTAACGAACTTTGTGGCAATCGCAGTCGCAGTGCATGTTTATAGTCATCTGAAGGTGAGTGCAGATATTTAGGGGGCCAAGCACATAGTGCCTCTTCTCCTTCTTCTTCTTCTCCTTCTTCTTCTTCTTCCTCCCCCACCTTAATTCCTTGGCTCCCCCAAACATGACAGAAAAGTACTTTGCATAGCATTACGCAAGCCTTTAATAAGACATGCCCTCTGCTTCCATTAGGATATATATGAGCTAAAAGGACCACACATCATGGCAAGATTTGCACTGTGGTATTAACTTAGTGGTGTATAACAACAGCTTGTGCTTAGAAAATCCACAGACAAGTAGAATGGAATAAAAGACTTGTCTGTGCAGTCCCGTGCAACAAGGTGGAACCAAACGATCAGCAGCTCTAAAATGCCTCTATAATTCTGAGCAGCCAGATAGCTCTCCTTGTAAGGTGTTGAAGAATGTACTTCCTTCTTTTTTTTTTAATGTCCACCTCACTATTTCTGTTGTTAGATCTAATCTCCTGTGAGTACCCTCCTCCTTAGGCAGGTTAATGGCCTTGAAGACTCATTGACATTTCTCTAACAGAAGTGTAACACGTTGAAAAATTTCGATTAGTGACATAACTTTGCTGCCACTGGTCTGACTCACGCACTCCTACCTCCTACTCTGTATATCTCTCCTTTTCTTTGCCGTTGTGCAGTGGACCTACACTGGATAAACAATTCATCACGATGTACCACACAAGATAATTGCAGTTTGACATTTATGCCTGGTTCTTATTAAGCATACAGTTAAACGACCTTGCATGTTTTTCTTTCAATGTTCACACGAATGATGTGTGATACCCTTGAAGCCCTTTGTAGCCCTTTGCATAGACGGATCGAACCAGGAATATGTTTCGTACAGTGCTTGGACCAATTGCAATAGAAAGAAACATTTGTAAGTCCATTTAACCATGAATTATTTCTAAAGGAAGGATAATGTTGGATAGACTTCCATTTTTTACCGATGTTTTAATACATACAAAGCATGTAGTGTGGTTTAATCCACACCAATGTCACATCTTTTTTTTTCTATCCACAAGGAAAAAAGGATGTTTGCAGTTTTATTCGATTGAGTTTTAATTGTATAGTGCGTTTAATAATAGGCTTTGTCACAAAGCAGCTTTACAGAAATCCAGATGTAGGTTTAGATCCCTAATGAGCAAGCCAGAGATGGCAAGGAAGAACTCCGACGCCATTAAGAACCCTGAGAAGATCTTCTTCTGGTGAACTCCACCTGCGTATCCTGACGGGTATCCATGCTACTTGGGCAGGAACCAAATTTAGCATGGGTAATTAGTTACCATGCTGCTCACTTGGCAAGATCAGGGTCATTTATGGTGCGCTGTACAGTGGTATTATTGTGTAAAGTGTTATTACGCTATGCATGTTAAGCCTCCAAGTCTGAAATCTAGGTTATAAACGAATCTAGTGGTACTGTTGTCAGCATGATGTTCACTGAGATTGAGAGGCTATATCAACAAAGCAGTCCGAAAACAAACAACCACATTAGCGTGATCCTTAAGTTCTCAGCCACCACAACAGACTCCTGTCATATCGATCTTATAGCTAGGTCATTTTGTAGATGGATGTTTATTTTTATTTGGGAGGCAGTTCAGTGGGTAGGTCACCTCTAAGCGACTGTCACATTATTCACATAATTTACTGCTGTGATTTCCGACACGTTATCTTCAGCAGCTTGTGATGCAGATTTACATTTTCAATCCGCTGAGCTCAGCAGTGAGTGCGCACATGGTCATCTAACTTTCAAATAAGGAATAAAACATCACATGGGGCATTCTTATGGGAAAATAATCAATGATTTCACAACGTGGAGTTACTGCTACAACCCCCGGAGTTGATTATTTTCCTATAACAGCAAGTCCCAATGAGATGTATTCCTCTTATTCTACAGCACTTACCAAACCAATGATTAATGCATGGCATGTCCCATGTCACATTTTTATGTATTTATAGTGCTTATATGTTGTGGAACGTCCACCAAACAAGTTTGGTCCTTTTATCACTTGAATTATAGCAGCTATAAGACGTCATTCTCTTACTAGCCTTGCTTTTTTTTTCTTCTTGAAATTAATAAGAAAAACTCTTCTGTCCTGAAGACTTTGTCTGAAAACTTTCCCACTGACTGCTGCAGACTTCTCACACAAAACAGAACTGTTGTCAAAGCTGCTGCTATAGAAAATTTATCAACACCGTCTGTCCAATCAGATTTGAGAAACCCCAGTGCTGTGGTATAAATGTTTTACCATTGACCACTTTTTTTTTTTTTTTTTTTCATAGCCAATAGCAGACAGACAGACAGACGTGTCTGTTGCTTAACCAAAAATGCATAGATGTCACAGGCCAACGCTGTATGTAAAACTAATTAATAAAAGCTTTGTTTTGTCTCGGTATATATTTGTATTACTCCCATAAAACCCACATACAGACTCTCTTCCCAAAACAAAAATTGTTTAAGTGGGAACCCATCCAACCCACCATGTTGAAAACATTTTAGTCAAGGCTATGTTTTTGCTTTATTTCTTGACAGTGTTCTACCAAAGCTTTTTGCATCTGTGATTTTCCATCAATCTGTGGTATCTCAGTCGAGACAATGCTGTATACCAGAGGCCAGAAATGTGCAAGGCTTTTTGGTTTAATGAAATGTAACTCTGCCTTATTTCTTCTTTCTACTGTAATTCTTAAGTTTCTTAGCAAACTCTTGCGTTTACTCTTAACACATACATGGTCATTTTTCACACTGGCCCATATAGGGAACATTATACAGCAATTAATTCCGGGCCACTAATTTGATTGGTCGAGCGTCATTCCAAGAGTGCTTATATTTAGTCTAACCGCACTGGGACGTTTCACTTTTTGTGTCACTCCGCTCGTCTGTGTTCGCCACATAAAACTCCACTTCCTAGTTTGAAATGGTTACTGCAGTAAGTATTAGTGCAATCAGTGGATGTGGTGAATGATACGTTTTTCATGAATATAACTTTTGGATTAAAATATACAAGCTCCTATAAAAAGATGAAAAGGAAGAAAGGAAGCCAGATCTACTTCTGCTAGCGGAGCAAATATAAACAGAACATTAGTCCATATTGTGTCTGAAATGTCAGTTATTCAGTATTAATGTCTTGTTTATAGAACTGTTGTATAAAAGCAATATCGCGCTCGCAGTCATGCGGTTATACTGAATCGGCTTCGGCTTTGTGCCTACGCTGAATCAAAGCCGTGAGGATATCCAGTTTGACTTCACTCTTGCTCATGCATTATTGCTTAATTATAAAAGGAGCCTTACAGTAGAATCTTTTAGATTAGTCACAGTCTTTTCTTATATTCCTGTCTATCCAGCAAGCTTGGCTGTTGTTTGTGCTCTGTGATTATTTTGCAGATGCAGTGCATGACTCTTGTTCTCTGGTTTTCTTTCAGGGCTCTGCAGTCCACAAGGGTGGAGGCACTGCAAACTGTTCCTCTGAAAAACAGTCTAATGAGGGCAAACTCATTAAAGGTAAGGTTGGGACATGTGCCTCTATGGGCTTGACCTCTGGGACCAAATCACTAGTCAGAATTAAATAAAAAAAAGTGAGAAAGAAAATAAATGCTTGCACTGCTGCAATTAGTTTTCTAATCATTGTTGTCCCGAAAGTTCTCATGTTCCGCAGAGTGAAGTGGTGAGCCAAGCATCGTTGTGCAGTGTTAACACTTGTTCTGGTGTGTCTAGGCCGTAATGATCCTGTCTTTAACCCTAATGATCATCAGTGCTAGCCACATTTCCTGCCCCAGGGGGAAGGTTAATGGCTGTAACTAAGTGGAACAGATCTGAATTCACTTCCAACCTCTCCTTGGCTTGTCTTCCCAGCATCCTTTGCCCCCATCTGCTTTGCGATAAAGTCTAAAGAGAATGACATGCTGCCTCTGGAAAAGAACCGGGTGCGTCTGGACGATGACTCCGATGAGGACAAGGGTAGAGAGGAAGAACAGGAAGGGGCGGAGCAGAGCATGGCTGGGGTGGAGCAACAAAGTGAGGCTCCTCCTCCACAACCTGAGGAGAAAAAGCCCACCCTTTCACAGGAAGAGCTGGAGGCCAAGCAAGGTGGTGTGACTGCAACACACACACATACATGAAAACAGTTTGTGAAAACTGTGTTGTTAATACAGCCATTTTAAATGCGTTGCAGTTCCTGACATCTGCAGTTTAAGTGTAGCTTTCACGATTTTTGTCACCTTGCTACAGTGATACTGATTGCTCTATCTGTGTCCCATTTATACCACTACTATCAAGTAGCTAGTTACTAACTTTATGTGCCTTGCAAAGGTACGGTTCATCACCCTGGGAACACCATGCCACAGAGAAGCATGGTGGTGGTAGCATTATTCATCAGCAGTGTCTGGGAAACGGGTCAGGGTTGAGGGCAAGATGGATGGACATTAGCGATTATTTTCACTTTGTAACAGCTTTACTTCAGTAAAGTTTGACCTGTGAATTCAAAAGCCTTAGTTGTGTGAGCCAATGAAAAACAAGTGGGCAGGATTAATTATTAAGTAGCAATTACACTGTAATTTTCTCTCATTGTTTTCTTACTGTGGCAAACCGCTGAAAAAAAAATTGTCTACCGACATTTTTTCTGCCTGTAAGGATCTTCTTGTTAGCAATATTGGCACCACTGGTTTTGCATGATGGCACCTTTAAATATTACAGTATGTTCGGTAATATAGAGCATATATGTTGTATTTTATACTTTGTTATGCCTTAAAAATAGTGTTTGTTGTTTGAATGGGACTTAGTGTGACTATTGGGCTGCTTTTGGAACAAATACCTGGCAACCATGTCAGAACCAACAAACAGCAGTGGCAGCTTTGAAAGGGCACGGATGAAGCAAAAGTAAAAAAAAAAATCAGTCACGTAAGAAATGAATGAGTTAGTATATGTTTTTTTCCATCCTCTTAGAAGTCAGAGCAGAGAAGTAGAGCATTTTTGTTGCCTTAATGGACATGTTAAACTAAGTATTTTCTTGATGCATTTTCAGCTTGTGTATCTGGAAGGCCAGGTGTTTGGAACTGCGAAATTGCTAAACTGCTCCCACTACGCAGTTGTCTGACACACATTGCACATTAACCAACACATTTTCCTCTAATCTGTTGACATAATGGTGTGTAAACTGCACAATCAAATGCAGATGAGTGGCACAAATTACACCTTTTATCTGGGGGAATCTTCACACACCTAGTCCTTTAACTTACCAAAAAAAAATTCCTATACCTTCTCACAAACTCAGCAAAATACACCATAGAAGTGACTTGTGTTTACTTAATTCATTAATTCAGTAATGAATCAGGGGTTATAAAAGAACCCATATTCTTTACTCAAGTAAAAGTTAAGTTTCAGTACAGCTTCAAATTCTTCACTCCAGTAAAAGTACAAGAAAGATTTACAAAAGGAAAAGACATCTGTCTCAAATCACACATTTTAGTTTTTTAGAGTTCCTGATTGTAACTTAGTGCCTCTTTCCCCAAGGAACTGAGGTACCTCAGAGAACATTAGCTAAGGCTAAGTATTCCTAATCTCTCAAACATTAGCTAGCATGCTAACTCTGATGTGGAATATTGTATCAATCTATACGAGGCTCTTGATACGATATGTCTGCAATACTTCATCATAAATGTTGCCATACATATTTGTTATAAATCACAGCTTATATTACCTGAGGTGGAATAAACATTTAAATCTAATCAAGCCAAACTCCCTCCTCAAAAGTAGTTTCCTCTTTATTTTGAATCAGGGTGACCTACAGGTTTTTTTTTTTTTTTTAATCCCCTAAGCATACTGTTTTTCATGAGCTAATATGTAGAGACTGGAAGATTTTCCAAATCTGTAAGGTCTGGTGTATGGGAACATTTTGGCTTCCTGGTAAGTTAATCATCACAGCAGTTGGGAAGCTCATAGCCACAGTTATGAGACACCACTCGGTGTAGTCGAGAACGCAGGAATCAACAAACAAAGCAAAACTGTGCTTCAGATTGCCCCCTTGAGAGTCACCTCACTGAAAGCTTAATCAGAGTGCTAGTGTTTAATTAGCCATGTTTACTTTGTTACAGACTAATATACAGCTTTCGTTTCATTATATGTTGACTCTGAATGGATCACCAAACACTCTGTCATTATAAAGTTTAAATAATTGTACTTTTATAATGTTAAATCTTGTCTGAGGTTTCAACTGAAAATGGAAACCTAAGCCACGTATTAAGTCGATGCTTATTTTTGCAATATTGAAAATATTGTATCATATCCAATTTCAATTTTGTTTCATTATGCCCATAGATTGTTCCACGGGTGCTGTGTCATTGAGTGTTTGTAAGTCTTAAACGTTTATTATTATTCATTTTTTAGGAAGGTAGATCAGTTCCTTGATGCTGTTTCAATTCAAAAAGTATTAAATAAAAGAAAAACTCAGGGAAAAGTACACATACTTGAAAACCAGACTGAAGTAATTTGTTCGTCTGCCTCACAGATAAACCAGCTGCACTTTTCAAGTTGTTTGTTCACTTTGTATAGGAAAATGGATCATTTTCCAACGAGGCATACAACAGAGGTCTCTTAACCTCCCCTAAATTTTTGGGCTCCAGACAATTTATCTGGAATAAGGAAATTGGAGATAAATTTGTGGTGCACGCAAACATCTTTAGCAATCAGTGACCCCAAAACTGTAATTCTGAGAAAATGTTCCGTCAAACAACATGGTTTCTGTGTTGAATAGCAGTGTCTGGAAGCAAAAATGAATGATGCAACATAGTCCAGCCTAATAGCTGTCCAGGACCTGACCCTTTTTTATCTTTTAACGCCTGATTTCTTTTTGATGAATACCAGAGAGCATACTTTCATTCAGGTGTGATTTCATGCATATATATATTATTTTTTTTTAACCGAGAAGTTATATGAGCTTCACCTCATTTCTTTAATCACAGGCGGTGCTTTTCTCAGACAGATTCTGCAAAGGTACAAGGAGGTTGTAGAGCATAATTCTGCTCTCAGTAATGAATTCAGTAATAAGTTCTAGGAACCGACTTGTGTGTTGATTTAGAACTAGTTGGAAACTGACTTTAGTTCAGTTGCACTAGGGGTGCATCAGTGTAATTTTTGTTTTCCCCAGAGAGAGTGCGAGTATGCGTGTTTGGTACTCATCGATACTGATACGGTCACTGAAATGAGTAAATGACTTAATATTAAGCAATCAGGGGCTTCACAGAATATTTTATTCAGCTCTATTTATATTAGTTGCCGTGTACTGTTAGAGATGAACTCCTCAAGCTTAGCATTGTGTTTACGATAATGCTATTTAAACAGCATCTTTAATCAAGAGCACAGTATCAGTCAGCATGCTCATTTAAAATGAGTGTAAGATGCAGTGAATGCACTTGAGAGTAAAGTGTTAACTATGGTGTGCAAGGGGGAAGAAAGCATGTGTGTCTCCGTGCTCAGTGCTCGCTGATCTGAACTGCTGTTCAGCGTGACAGATTCTGCACACTCAGATTGGCCTTCCTGACACACACTATTAAAGTTAGTATTTAAGCTATTTTTCATCAGGTTTCTTGTATTGTAGGAAGATGTTGTATGTAGTACCTGCTCTTGATATTTTCACAGAACACAGTTTGCAGTCTGATTAGCTTTGTTTATTAATCTAGAAATGCGTCCATTTTGCTGTCATTTTGTGTTGTCTCTTCATTAGAGTGATGTACACTAGGCTTACGTCACATAGTGTCACATGGTACCAGGTTCTGAGATTGAAGCCTTATTTATAAATTAATGAGCACATTAATAGACCCGTATTAATCTATCCCTTATATAGACTACATAATTTGCCATTAAAAAAAAAAGAACGAACAATAGATTAGTAAAGTGATCACCTTAACTAAAGAAATCAAGACGCATTGTGTGGAGTGTGTAATAATCACATGCTCTCTTGAGAGTCTCTTTAGTGGAGAGGCTGACCTGCTCCATGTCATGTTCCCATGATTGACAATGCATTAAATAAAATGTCAAAGAGCAAGCTTTTAATGCGAACGATCTGACCACCGGCGGACTAGTGATTCATGTCCATCCTGTGTAATTAAGTGAAAGTCTATCTCAGGGTTAAGGGAAGAGAAGGTCACGTCCATGTATGCTTTCTCACTGCAGAATGAGCTATGCTCATCATTCATGCCAATTTGCTCTAGGATTATAAATTCCCTCATGATCTTATATAGACTACACAGTAATGCGTAGCATGCCTCGTCGACAATTTCTCCACAATGAACAAGGCCTTTTAACCTTTTTTTTAAAAAATGGTAAGAAATACGGTATTTTTAAAAAAACATATATATATATATATATATATATATATATATATATATCCAAAATATTTAATTTTGCATATTGTGTGTGAGTGTAAACAAGGGAACGAGATATATGCAATGGAGTGATGGTTACTGAAATTATTTTCATATTTACAGCCATAAGTCTTCACCCCGCCTCGAATGTTTCCACATTTTGTAACTTCACAACCTTTAACTGAAATAGACTTAGTTGGAATTGTTCCCCCATGTCTAACATTTAAAGGTGCAAATACTTTTTTTACATCGTGATGCAAAGGTCAAATAGACAGGCATTTGCTGGCTGCATAAGTATTCACCCCTCTGGATCAATACATGATAGAACCACCTTTGGCTGCAATTACTGCAGCAAGGCTTCTGGGATATGTCTCCATCACCTTTACCCATCTGGATCCTGATGTTTTTGACCATATCTCTTGGCTCTGTCAGATTAGATGGAGACTGTTGTTGAAAAGCTGAAGATTCTTAACTGGATTGAGATCTGGGACGTTCTAACATGTTCAGGTTTTTGTTTCTGAACAGTATGCTTAGGGTTGTTGCTCTGTTAGAATGTAAACCTCCGCCCAAGTCTCAGGTATCTTACACACTAGAACAGTTGGTGTTCTAGGATTGCATTGTATTTGGCTCCATCCAGCCTTGAATGGTTTCCTAGTCCCTGAAAAGTCCATGAAAAGCATCCCTACAACATGATGGTACATGGTACAACATGCTACCACGACCATCCTTCACTGTGGCGATGGTGTTCCCAGGGTGATGAGCGGTACTTGTGTAAGGCACTATAGTTACACAAAGTCAGTAGTCGCATCAGGTGTCATGCAAATGGTGCCTGTGATCAAAGAGCAGTTACAACTATTCCCTTGCAAACAACACAGTGACTATAGCCATGATTACATCTGTGATTATACCATTTTGATGACAGCCCCCTGTGTCAGTGCAGATTCATCAGGCATAAATTTGCCATGGCTCTCAATCACACTGTAAAACAGAGCAGCTGTAAGCCTCTCACATCCACATGACAAACAAAATAAAGCCAGATTGGAAATAATTGGACAGATTTATCTGTTCCTTTTAACAGGGTATTAAGAATATGAGGCTATTTTTCACCGCTTTCATTTGTGATGCCTTCAATCTCCTGATTGAATTATTATTATTATTATTATTTTTTTTTTTTTGCAGTTTGCAGCACACTGTGTGTGTATACACTCACACACACACATATACATATATACACACACACAAAACTGAACGTTTGCGTGCGTATATATATATATATATATATATATATATATATATATATATATATATATATATATATATATGTGTGTATATATGTATGTATATATAATGTGTGTGTAAAACCCCTTATGTCTGATATCTATAACAAAAAAAAATATCCTGCAGTTCTTTCAAAAAGGTAAGTCAAGGGAACTTCTCTAGTTATCCATCTCTGGTTATTTATTCGATTGCATCAATATAATGTGTGTATATGAGTATACCATGGTATAGCGTTGCCCATGCAATATTTCCAAAATAGCATACAATTTTTGGCTTTATTTCTCAATGTTTCTTTGGGTCATTTTGCCCTGAACAGACTACGCAACATTCCATTATCAGATCGTGAACAGTCATCTAGAGAAATGATGGGCCAGTTAGCAGAGAGTTCAGTCAGTGGCATCCTGGGATAGTCTGAGGGGCTATCGATCAGCTTGAAGCTCCCAAATCTGTATCGATGGGCTGTGAAAGGATCACAGAACCATGGTGTGATTACCAGTGCTTGGATTGAGCCAATCACCCTTTTCTGTTTTCTGTCTCTCTTGTGAGTTTTTGCAATACTTCCCAAACACAGAGCGTGCAAGATGATGTGTAAGTTTCTCAGGACTGTATTCAGAGTTGAGTTATGCTTGAGTAGTGAGGAGTTGCACACACCAGTGTTCAGATTTCAGACTCAACTACAGACATCAGCGCTGTCTGACGGTTTGTAGTAACCACATTATAAGTCTGAAATGTATGATGTGGGTTGTAAATATTCTCAAAAAAGAATTGACAAAAATAGGCAAGGATCGCTGAGAGTTAAAGTGAGCAGTAAGCATAGCAGATGAATGTTTGCTCAGCATATACTTTTAACCGTGGGTATGTTTTCTTTATAGAAGAGCTCATCAGATTATTTTAGTAAATGTGGCAAGTCAAAGTAGAGAATTAGAAGTTTGAAAATGTCTAAATCCTGTTCACACATTACAATTTCATGACCTCAATTTAGCATCTCATGGCCAAATTAACTTGGAAGGACAAATAACTTGTCCATATTTGCAGTGATTATTGTGATGATTACAACTAGGATTATTTATTCAGCAATATATAGGCAATATAATATAAGACTGCTATTGATAGTTTATTTGAATGCTTGCCATTGTCTCATTCATATATCATAGTTAATTAGTTTATTTTTAAGTGGTCTCTTGCTTTTATATGAGATCATAATACATCTGACAGCAAAAAAAAAGGATGATCTGCTTTTTTTTAGTCTGTGTTTACTATCAAACAAAGGCGAGTTCTTGTATTTAATGGTGGTGGTCTGTTGAAAAAACCCATCTCTGTGATCTCTGGTCATCTGAATGAGAAGCCTAGAAATTTAATTTGCATAATCTGAATGAGAAGCCTAGAAATTTAATTTGCATAATCTGAATGAGAAGCCTAGAAATTTAATTTACATAATCTGAATGGGAAGCCCGGAAATTTAATTTGCATAATCTGAATGGGAAGCCCAGAATATTCACTTAAGCAGGTGCTTAACCCTTCTCTGAATATGCGTAACTTTCCCTGCCTAAGTACTGATGTAACTTTTGAACTTAAGTCACTAAACTCTGAATTTGGCCTTCTAATTTTATAATATTTTATTAGGATAGCAGGAAGATACTTATGAACATTTCCTGAATTTCCCATTATTTTTAGGAATGTCATCTATGTATCTTCTCCCTAAGTTAGAGTGCAAAAGTTTGCATAACCTTAGGTCAAATTTGGCAAATCTTTTTTTTTTTCTTTTTCTTTTTCCCCCCAGTTTTCCTTGACATGTGTTATAACACTATCTTCTTCAAATGGCAAAACTTTAAAATATTGCAATATCATAAATATCTTACAACATATATTTCAGTAAAAAAGATATACAGCTTTTACTTAGATTTTCTTCTGGGATCTAGCTTTGGTTCAGATATTAGATAGAAGTCTGTGGTCTGAAATTTGTCCCAAATCCTGCCACGGCTTGTATCAGGCTACATCCGCATACTTTAAGGGCCAAGGAGCATAAGTCAAATTAAATAGTCTGTTATATATTTTATAAACGATTTTGCTGGGCTAAAAATGGAGCAAGTTGACAGAAACTAGGAATCCTAGATGAAGACAGAATATACCATAGTCTGGCGTCTTCCAAAATAACTCCTTTTGTCATTTTTGTGCAGCAGTGTGCAATCTTAGGGAGCTCTGGTACTTCTGTAACTCAGCTTAGGAAACAACGTGCACTTTACTGTGCACATGTCTGTGACTGTAAATATATTATGTACACACTGTTATGTCCTGCTGAGCACGGGGAGTTAATGGGTCCTCTTTTGTCTCAGCTCATTTGTAAAGGTTAAGTGATCTCCAGGCTATATAGCCAGACAGTGCAGCTTGGGTCAGCTCAACAAATTACTCATGGTCTTTAACGGTGTTTCTGTTTCCACTGCCAAACAAGCCATGCGGTACTTAAGTACCTGTGCTGAAATTGGTTACCCTTCTTGCCCGGGTACCATACAAGCCGAGCCAGGACATACAGGTGGAGCTAAAAATAGTGCGGCCCATCGATTGATCAAACAGTCACACAGGCGTCCTGATTAACGTCTCCAGCTGCAATTGCTTCTCCTCTTGCAGAAAAATCTTCAGTAGTAGGCTAGGGTAGTGTCTGCCAAAGTTTCTCACTCTTTTCAGATTTTCTTTTTCTGGTAGATTCAAGCGTAACGTTTCACTTTTTTAACCTTAATTGCTTAAAATATCTTCTGATGTTCTAAATTAACATGTGGTCAATATACACATGAGATTGTATGCATTATAATTCCTTTCTGTCAGAATTCTGTCAGATTCAGTGGGATCTCACAGAAAGACTGCTAACTAGTACATGGCGTCCCAAAAGTCATAGGGGACTATGTACGCCAGCTTCATGTCAGTTGTGTTGATGTATGAAGACTTTTGGGACATCCTATATAATTAGAAGGAATCCTGGTTGGTGGACTGGTTAATAACTGTGAGATAAGTCAGATATCTATGAAGGCTTTGGATGTCATATCTATGAAGTATAGGTATATGTGTTGTACCAGAATTTAAAGTGAATTTACCAAAAGTTGGGCAAGAAAAATCCATCACAGGGTTGACAAATCATACACTTTTTTTTTTAAGCTAGCCCACCGAGCAAGTCGAAGCTCCAATGTACTGCCTAGTACCAAATTTCGGTTGCCCAAAAACTTAATTGACTAGGTTAAAAGGTGTTAGGTAATGAAATGAAAATATATGATATCGTGATATTGTGATATCATGCAAACAAAAAGTTAGCATGTTTTACTGTGAACTAAGATATTCTCTCCTCTCATTACACACGAAAGATATTATTAGAGTATGGCTAGAGTCTTTACTAAAGAAAAAACATTGCATTTAAACATACACTATATGGTCAGAAATATGTGGACAACGGACCGTCACATCCAGCCATACATGAGACTTTCACAAAATGTTGGAAGCACACAATCATCTTGATTGTCTTTGTGTGCTTATGCATTACGATTTTCCTTCACTGGAATGACACTAAGGGGCCCAAACCTGTTCCATCATGACTGTGCCCCCGTGTACAAAGCAAAAGTCATAAAAACTTGGTTTATCATTCTGATGTGGAAGAAAATGAGTGGCCTGCACAGAGCCCTGACCTCAACCCCTCTTCCTGGCCTCACTATAGCTCTTATGGCTAAATGAGCACAAATCCCCACAGCCACGTACCGATATCTAGTGGAAAGAGGGGAGGCTGTTATAGCAGCAGAGGGGTGACCAACACCATATTAATGCCCATGGTTTTAGTATGGTTGTTCACCAAGCCCATATGCGTGTTAGGGTTAGGTGTCCACATACATTTGGCCATATAGTGTAGCTACATACTTTTTTACATATCAATTAAGAGTAGATTTTTTTTCTTGATGTTAAAGACCAAAAAGGCTTTTTTTTTTGTTTTGTTTTTTTTTTGTTGTTGTTGTTGTTAAAGAGTTGTTATCATGTTAGAGTTTTGCCATGATAGTGTCATGTCTGAGCAAGTCATTTTCTTGTCTTCTGGCTACCCTTGTCTGTTTCTCCACACCTTCCTTCTTCTGTTCTCATTCTCTGCTACGTGAGTGAGAGCTGAGTGTTTTCGCTCACCTACATTGTTCCCACTGTGTTTCATTATAATCCTGCATGGCAAGAGTCCTATTTTTAGCCCAGTGGATAAGCACAGTGTTTTGCCGTCCTTGTGTAATCACTTGTTTTTTCTCAATTTTCAAGAAATAGACTGGAGAACAACCCTACCCACTCAAGCCCTACCTACTCAAGCTAAATTGAGCTGTTGAACTTCATGTCAATTGAGAAATTTAACTTCCACCTCCAGCTTGTCTTTGCTTAGATGACCAGCTCTTAAAGACCCATTCAGGGGTCTCTGCAACTATACCAACTCTTCTCTTGTTAATAAAGTTAGAGTAGGATGTGGGGTGACCATGATTCTATCTTACCCATGCTGTGACTAACACACTGATATAGTCAAGTGATGCGTATAATTCTTGCATTAGCCTAATTGTAACATCTGTTAATGTTTTTAAGGTAAGTGAAGTATAGCAGTTACTGATAGTTTGGCACACCATATGGGAAACTTACACTGCTGTTATACTGGTGCTAATTCAGCACTGAGAATCACATTATCTCACTAGCGGAAACCCGCGATCAGACAGACCAAAGCCGCTTGTGAAGTTACAAGATTGCAGCATTAAACATTGCTTCATAATGACTTTTTACAGAAAAAACTTTGCAGCCATGACAGAACTATTAAGCTCAATGTACCAAGCTCAAGCTTGCAAAGTTGTAAGTGGATCATAAACTTCTTGTCCGACAGGAAGCGGTTTGTGAGAACACTGATCACTCAGAACTGGTACACCACTAGATTGTCCTCTTCACCTTTCCACTAAAGGATGTGTTTCTAGTGACTCATCTATAAAATAACACATTTCATCTATCAAATGCATTCTAGACAATCATGCACCTCTAATTTTGTGGCAACTGTTTGGGGGAGATCGTCATATGGGTGCGATGGTCAGGTGCACGCATACTTTTGGCCATATAGTGTAGCAATGGGAGAACTTGGGGAGATAACGGTTCAGCTGCAGGGGTCTGATTAGACACGGGAATACCTGCCAGGAATGAGTTGCAGTAGTCCTATCTTAAGATGACAAGATACTGAACCAAGACGTGAGTGGAGAGAAATGGCCGGATCCTCCTGATGTTTTAAAGGAGGAACCTGCATGACTAAGCCATTTAAATTACACAGATTTGCAGCAAGAATGTACACTAATTTGCCTTATATGAAAGTCTGGAAAAGAGATGATTTCTCTTAAACCTTTGGCATGTCTGATACATTTGTACACTTTGCTGCCCACAAGCGTCACAATCCTGAAGGTTGCATTCGGATTGACTAGTAACACATCTATGGGAAACACCTTTTGTATTTATGACAAATTGTGGTTTTTTTTTTCAGACCAAGATATAGTCAGTCATTAAAAAAATGTTTATGACTTTCAGTAATTAGAGTTTTATTTGAAGCAGTTAGCAGTGAGAAAATGTTGGGCTGCAAACAGTTTAGCCATGTTTATTGATGAAAAATATCATACTCTGTTAGAAGTCTGGCTTGTGCAACTAGCTTCTAAGGGCATCAGTACATGTTTCTCTGTTGTAAACAACTGACTTCCATTATAAGTGATGTTTGAGTATATTGGTTATTCTAACTTTGTATTCGTTTATATATGTTTTGAAATTCTTTTTTGTGGTAATCTTGCATATGCAAGAATCTTGCATATGCAAGAATATTCCTTTAACAAAGCCTTAACAAAGTGGAAATCTCTAATCATTTAAAGCCCTCCACACAGGAGCTGCTTCTTAATTCCACACTTAATCCTCATCATTAGCACTTATAGCCCTGCTCTCTTTTTTTTTGCAACATAGCCAAGCAGAAGCTAGAGGACCGTTTGGCAGCTGCCGCACGCGAGAAGCTGGCTCAGGCCTCCAAAGAGTGGAAGGAGAAGCAGCTGCAGGCTGAGCGCAAGCGGAAGGCCGCTCTGTTTCTGCAGACGCTGCGTGGTCCTGAAGCAGAGCTCAAACGAGCCGAAGAGCCCTTCGCTCCTGCCGAGGTATGTTTATGTATCCTGCTCTAAACCTGTACTACCTCATAGTGGTGTTTTATTTCATTGTGGAATGTGTAAGGAAATGTATGACCACATCACTCATTTTTGCCTTCAAACTTGGCTACTCTTCTGAGGTTTTTCAGCTTCAGCCATTTATTGTATTTGTTATTGTGGCAAATAAGGCTCCTGAAACCATAACCACGTTTTCAAATAGTCTGTAAGGATTTCAAATGTTTATCGATCTGTCTTGGTTTGGGGAAAATGTAATATCTGTCATGTACTGCTGTATATATCCCCTCTGGAAATGATTACGCTTGCTTTGCTGGCCGTGCAAATGATGTGTAAAGGTGTAATGCATCTCTTCTGGGCCACTGGGGCTCTTTATGAACCTTAACAAAGAAGTCTCAGAAGCATGTCAAAGAAAAAAAGACAAAACAAAGCAACCCCTTGAAGTTTTACACCTTGAAAAAGCCTATGCATTACGAACTCGGACATATTGGCTGACGTCCTAGCACTTGTACAAGTGTGAGAGTGCAAAGTTTTGTGCTGTGTCTACTGGGATTAAGATAGAGCTCTTAATCTCAACTTGTTTGACAACAACAAGCCTGGATTTCAGCGGTGGCGTCTGCATGGCGATAACACACTGCTCTCCTTCCAGCTTGTAGCTTGGGGGTCCCTTGTGTGTTTGAAAAGTTGCATATGTAAGTCAAGAAAAGGAAGAATCTACAGCAGTGAGCACTTTCATGATGTTCCTTTTCACTGTGTTGTATTAACACGCTCGGTGGAGTGGCAAATCATGAGCAGCCCTGCAGTCTCAAAGCATGGACCCAAATCTAACACACTCCACCACCTTACACGTTCAAGCTTTACTCAACTCATTCTACACTTTTGCATTTTTTATTCAATTGGCTCCATGTACTTTACTTGACGTGTATAACCTGGCTCTGAAATACAGGGCACTTAACATTACTACGTGACTCTGATTCAACCTCTGTGATTCATACTAGATTATATACTCTGCTGTGGTGGACAAGTGATAAATCCATTAGCTAGCCATTTCAGTAAGTGGAAGCTCCAATGAGCTGCTCAGGTCCATGTGTTGGTTGCCTGGAAACCTAATCGACTAGGCTATAAATGGTAGCTAACAATGAAATAATGTATGGCAAGGTAGTTAGCTAGCTAAATGCATTACCATAGACTGAGGAGATGAGTCAGTCATAGTCGTTTTCCTTTTGTAAGAAAGTGTCTGATGTAGCATGTCATCTTAGCACCCTTGGGGTCATTGGTCAGCAGGTCATTGGTCACCATTTGCCCATGAGTTCTGATGTTTATTCTAGTCTGATTAGTGTCTTTATGAGAGCTTTACGCTGCATTTTATTTTGCTCAGGTTGGTCAGGGATTCCACATAACCTGGGAATGGTGGGATTTAGAATTTACATTTACAGCATTTGGCAGATGCCCTTATCCAGAACGACTTACAATTATCTCATTTATACAACTGAGCAGTTGAGGTTTAAGGGCCTTGCTCAAGGGCCCAGCAGCTTGATGATGCTGGGATTTGAACTCTCAACCTTCCCATCAGAAGTCTAACATCTTAACCACTGAGCTATCACTTCCCAATTTAGAACAGTTGGCGCACCCTATAGTTACAGCTTTGAGGTAATCGCACAAAATGCAGATATATAAAACGCACATATACATACCAAATAAAAACCTTAGCAAAAATCAACAAGTGTGTAGGTTTTTCTTTCTATGGTTATTAAACAGGAGGGGAAAAAAAACACACTGTAGACCACTAGCTTGCTTGCCGGCCAGGCAGTTATGCCAAAAATACTAACAACCCCAGGCATCCGGGCTGGTGATTGTCTACGCCTGCTCTGTCTGCAAAGCTCTGTGCCATACTTGTTCATATTACTGTTATCCAGAGTATCACCAGGTATGTGTAAGGAAGTATCTTATATGTACATTATAAAGTGCATTCTAAAAATATTCCACATAATTCTTATGTTTTAAAGGCTTGACAAAGGAATTAAGAGGACTGTAGCTACAGCTGAGCGAAACGTACAGCACTGAACTACAGCCAAATCAGTAGAACAATACAAATAGAGCTCCTTGAAGTGCCTTTTTAGACACAGTACAAATAATGACTCAATATACAGCAATAGGTATATTTTGCTAAGCAGACATAGTTAACAGAACTGAATCTGTAGTCGAAAGAGAAAGTGATTGTTTCTCTGTCAATTTAATGAACTGTTTTTGCAGATTCTTACTATTCATTATATTTTAGCATACCTCTAACTTACATATGGTCCTACATAAATAATAATAATCTATTATAAGAAATGTATTTCCTTACACTGCATTCACTCCTTGCCCTGCTCAAGTCACTTGGTACTTGGTGGCCAGTGGGAGTTCCAACTGCTCCTGCCATGTTTTCCTTGGCAGTGTGTGGCTGCAATATGGGCACACAACCTACACAGCTAGCTACAGAACCTATGCCAAGCCACACACTTGACCACAAATCAAATGTCTTCCTGCTAAAAAATGAGATGTAATGTTGATTTTGACCATGAATCAGATGTATTGCTGCTAAGAGCTGCTAAGAGCTGTTGTGTAAATTTCATCAGAAGGTCGTGAGTTCAAGCCTCAGCACCACCAAGCTGCCACGGTCGGGCCTTAGAGCCAGGCCCTTAGTCCTCTCTAGACCCTGCATTCTCACCACACTGGGATATGCAAAGAAAAGAATTACACTGTAATGTGTCTATATGGGAAAATAGTCTTTCCTCTTCGTCTAACTGCCTTTACAGTGTGTCATATCTGCCATTTATTATTTATTGTCATCATGATGTTCAGAAACAGCGACTCATATTGAATAGGTAGAATCCCAAAAAAAAAAAAAAAAAACGCTGGCCTATCTGTTGCATAATAATACATCAGTATATCAGTTCTGAAATCAGTCCAGAAACCGATTTCTACTGTGGTCTAGAGTTCACTTCAAGTAAACTTTTGTGTGGGCCACACCACCTTTAAAACAATTTTACTCCAGACCCTAGGTGTCAAATCACATGATTTTTTTGAACTTATGCTTCAAGTTCCACAGTGGCAACTATCTCATTTTCGTATCTAAGGTATTCTTAGAATTGTTGCCCAGTATCGAGGACAGGTGAAGAAACACTAATTACACATTACATTAACATTAACGATTACGATAACATTAACGAGCATTTACGTTAAGTAATTAAAACTTGTAAGAGTTGTACCTGTAATCTAAAATTTAAAAAAAAAAAAAAAAAGGTGTCCACAGCACCAAATAAGGAATAAAATGCTATAGCGTAGCAGTGCAGTGTTTTATTCCTCTTATACAGCAGCAATGCTAACTGTTTTTTTTATTTATTGAAGAACGTCATACTTCTTATTTGTTTATAGTTACATTTAACGTTTAAATTTGTAAAACAAGTTTCTGTAATCTCTTATGTATTTAACAGCTATAAACATTTGTTCCTTCATCAGCCGCTCTTTTTTTCTCTCTGGATGTTAATTAAAAAAAAGAAGAAAAGAAAAAAACGCAGCTTGTCATGTTACCAAAGAAACCGCAAAGCCCTCCATACTGACTATTTTAGCTTGTCGGAAAGCATTACTTCTGACAGTTACAAAGCAATGACACTGGAGGCTCCTTCTAAAAATCCTAAATAACGATTTTGTCACAAAATCATCACCATATCAACAATTGCACATGTTTTTTACAATTTGTTTATGTGGAGCGTCCACCGTACAAGTCCTGGTGTATAGCTTTTGCTTTAGAAGTGATAACATATTAGAATTGCTTTATTATAATCTTACAGCTGGAGCTACTGTACATATAGAAAATGAGTCACACCTTCTGACCAATCAGAATCGAGAATTTGAAAGCAATATGGTGTAAAATTTCTTATTGTTCTTTGGTTAGGAAGGAATTTATCTTGTATAAGCACAAACCTGCACTGAACATCCTCTGTATGGACTCACGTATTTGTGCACTTTTAAACTTTCTTAAAGCCTGCAGTTCCATTGGATCAACATTGAAATATAAATCACTCTCATATGAATGAGTGCAGCTTTGCTTTAAACTTTTTTTATTTGCCTACCTGTAAATATCGTCATTGACTGGCTTTATCTGCTAAGTGGATTGCACAGCATGTTGGATTCCTCCAAGGCTACTTGGCATCTGTGATGCAAATCTTGTCTTCAGAGTGATCCGTCTTTTTTAAGGCGTACTCCTGACCGCTGCTTCACTCTCTTCATCGCTGTCTGCCTGCCTCTTTCACTCAGCCACCGCAATCATTCCAGTGGTTTTTAGGGGGTTCTGGCAGTGCAGCTGGGTTGGCCTCATTAGAAGCTTCTTGGTTTTCCTTCACTGTTTCTCGTAATGATTATTCAAATCAGAGATGCAGGTGGCAGGCGCAGGACATATGTTGTGTATGTTTTCAGCATCCGCTGCGGTTCCTCTGCTTCCATCATCTTATTACAGGAACAAAATTTGAATTCTGACAACTCGAAAGTGTGAACTGCAGAATTTTGATCAGAGCTTGGCTGGTCAAGGCCCTACTCAGTTACAGTTTAATAGGCAGTTCAAGCCATGTCAGAGGTGTATCAGGCTTATGCATGCCTGTCACGCTACCCTTGGTTTACATCTAATGTCTCTTTTCCATACGCTCATGAGTGTAGAGCCAAGAAATCTCTTAAAATCACAGAACCAACATTGGAAAATCAAATACACATAAATATACCAGTTATTCACTGCGTCATGTCACATTTTAGGTGTTTTCTTTAATTACATGCAGTTTGTTGTATTAGTACCCTCTTCATGACCTCTTCATGGCAAAATCAATAAATAGTTATGCGTCTACTATGGCGGAATATAGAGCAGATTTCTTCATTGTGCTTTTAAATGTAATATTTAATCCTGTGTAGCATGTGAAGCATCTGATGTGAATTCAGGGTCATACTGCACATTTAATCCAATATAAAATAAAGTAAGTCTAATTAAATAGCTGCCATGTAACATGAAGTACAAAGGTTAAAGCAATGTAGGGTAAAAAGAGAAAGAACGAAAATTTATGAAGAAGAAAAGTTTGCACGCCCTTGTGCAAAAATGAAGAGGACAAAATTAATAATTCTGTATAACAACGAGATTTATTGGTAGAGACAGACCTGCTAGCCTTTGCACATTTGGTGTAGGAACAATTATACAAAAATTTTTGACATTAGAGTACGCTGCACTTAAAAATGCTCAAAAAGCGCAGTCTTCTTAAGTCCTCCTAAATAAAACAACTTATGAGCCAAACGACATGTAAATCTGGAATGACTGACAGATGTGTAGGTGTTTTGAACTTGCTAATATTAACTGGCGCTGCCTGGAAGTCCCGCTTCTTTCTCAAATCTCATATTAGTAATCTCTCGATTTTCTAAGTTTAAAGATGTGCCCTCGCTTTATATCAAGTTAAATGTAGAATGTTTTAAGTTGAGTATGTTTGACCTAGCTAAACATTAGACAAGTATATAGTTAACATCAGTTAACAGTTAAGAAGACACTAGAAATGTTTACGTTTACGCTTCCTTGATTGTTCGTATACATAACGTCAGTTTCCTAGAAAAGAAAGGATGCAGGTAAACTATTTTACTGTAAACTTTTCTACTATTCTGCCTGTAAACTTTTGTTATGACTTTTTTTTTTCCACTCTCCAAGCACCTGGTGGAAGGACTATATTGAAAATATTGTCTGTTCTAACTCTGCCATGTGGCTTGGCAAATCCCATACTTTGTTCCACACACTGTCTTCTTCAGATCGGGATTGAGAACCAAGTGGGTTCTTGTTACAATGCATTTCAGTTGATTTTGCCTTGCAGTGGATTTCTTTTTTGTAATTTTTTTATTAAATTTATTTGTGGATTTATAATTGTGAAACGAAAGCAATTTTTGTTTCTCCATTCGAAATCCGTCGGGGATGCATACTTTTGCTCTGAATAGTAACTAAACAGTGTTATACAGTCATATTTCAAAATAACAGCATGAATAAATGGAAATGTATGCCACAGAGATTAATGGCCATACTGTTCTTTAGGGTTGTACCGCACTTGGCATTGAGCCTCTAGCCTTCATGGAGCTTCTTCACACTGCAGCTCGGTAATAAAAGATGAGCTGCCTCATTCAAGACACCGTGTACTTTTACTCAGTGTCCTCTCAGGAATTCACACAGGTCTTTTAAAGTGACTCAGCGCTCGTTCACAGTGGTTCATGTGGTAGCCGAAATTTCTCAGTTAAGGGTGATTCACACTTCTGCATAGTCGCATGGAAGCATACATGCGTCAGGACACAGAGACAGGAATTATGGGTAAGCTTAGCTGGAGGAAGAGACATTGGCATATTCAAAATTTCAGCATCACATCATGTAAATCTGTGGTGCTGTGCGTCATGCAAATGTTGATTGGTTGAGCAGATACGTAGTCTTGGGAACTTTTCCCCCCCTAGCCCAGATGTACTTGACTAGTCAAGCAGTTGTTTCTGTTTCTACCCCCATTTCAGTATTTATGAGTTACCTTATGATAATGTAGACAGGTTTTTGTAAACCAAATATTGACGGATAGATTTTTCTTGCAGCAAGCCTCTCGCACGCCAGGAGCGCTCAGAGCGAACATTAATAAGGTTTGCCTGTTAGAAAAACCCAATTAGGATGCTGTATTTCAGAAAAGGACTTCGCTTCTGGCAGTGATTAATTTCTCTTCTTGCCAAGTTCATCTTGGTGAGCATTAACAACTTTGCAAGCCCTAGGAACATAAGCCAGTAGGAAACAATAGGGCCATGCTGTCTTCTTGCTTAAAACAATGCAAATAACAAACATCAAGAAATTCTAATCATTAAGTAGCAGTCATGTCAACTTTGTGCTAGCTCTTTTCATTTCTGATCAATCCTGTAAAAAAAAAAATTTGTGTTGTCAATTTTATTAAGGAAATAAAACATTTCTAGCCCAATTTCGGGGTAATATCAGCATAGATCGTCATCATCAAGTAGAGTGTAAACTGCTCTTCATCACATCTAGGCTTTTATTTCTTCTTCCTGCTCCAATGAATCAAGAGCTTTCCTTGTTTTTCTGTACATTTTTGGTTTGTATGTAGCAGTCTGGTTTGGGGTGTAACCAATATGATTACATTGTCACTGTGTTCTAAACGAATACATATGATTAGCTATTTTCCCAATAGCATGCCAGAAAGATTTACATAATATCTGGTCGACACTAGAGGTGTGTATTAGGACTGGGATCCTGCAGGATACAACACAAAAATCATGTGAAGGAGATTTCTTGTGGGCGTGAGCGAGTGAGATAAGAAGCTTGTGGGACAACCAAAGACCACGTTCATTAACGTGAATGCACAGTATATGGCATCCTTAGTAACTGTTTGGTCAGGGAAGCTACTAATTTGTTTATATTTTGTGAAATAGTGCTAACCTAATTTGGTAGAATATACAGCAGGCAGGTCGAAACAAAAATAATAACGGCACACGCGAGGTTGAAAAAAAGAATATGATGTGTAGATGAGACTAAGTATGGACTCGAGTGATGTAGCTGAGGTTGAGGAGCAGTCATAGCCAGAATGCTGAAATCCATCCCTCTGTGTTTTCCAGTGGTAGGGTTCATATTTAATTATTAAATATTTCAAGTTGATGCCCACTTTAGATTTAAATCGAATAGAGATACGGATATTTGGAGCACTATACAGTTACAGATAGTGTCATTGTGTTACAGCCCTATTGGTTTTGTACATATGACACTGCCTCCTAGTGCACATACTCGTGTTACATGTAAGAATGTTGGCTTATGCAAACATCCGCACGTGCTCGGAGATACAGATTCACAGAAGTATAAATCAGGCCTGGTTTTAAAGAGCCAAAGCTGGCAGTAAACATTCAAATTTTTAACTGGAAAGAAAAGCACTTTGTAGTGATTAAATGCAGCTCATCTTCTCTAATCGAGGTGGGCACGTTTAGTTGGGAGAAAACTTAGTCGGGGAGTCATCTGGACGGCCAGGTGGCGTTGTAAACACAGTGCTGGAAGAGAAAGTGCACCTGCAGCACCGACAACCAGATGTGGAGAATGCAAAGTGCTTTCATCGGAACTGCCATGCAAACACTTGAAGCAATTTAAGCATAAAAAAAATGCTTTCTAAGTAGATGTTGAGCTTACTTAGGCATTTTTACATTTGGAAAAAAAATAGTCAATATGTGGGTTGTTTTGTTTTTTTGAAGTGGAGTGAGTAGTGAAAATGTTTTTAACTGAAAGTACACAAGTGATTGATGCACCACATAGATCCTCCAAAGAAGAATTAAAGGAGTTCTTGGAGTTCTTCAATTGTACCGTGCTGAATTACACGCCGTGACGAGAATGATAACACTGATCTGTGGTCTGTTTGGGAAATAAAATGGGGTCACAATGATTTTTGAAAAGGATTTACATTAAAATACATTTAGAATAAAAGTATGTAGGGCTATAGCCTTCAAAGATTCAGTTCAGGAGGCTGGGCAATATGATATCATGATCGATATCATGATAAAATGTCATAATACACTTTCCTTTGAAAGTAAATTATTTAACCAAAGGAGTAAAAATATATTAAATATTTTTGGCCTTATAGAAATTTAAAGATTCTCTACAAAACTCTAACCTCAAATCAGCTGCTTCCAATCAGTTAGTAATTATTATAAAAAATAAAGAAGGAAAATTGCATATACAATATTTGCAATATTGTTTAAATTTTTTTTAAAATACCAATTAATATATTAATATATTAATATATTTTTTTTATTTTAAACATTTTAACATTAAATAAGCTACTTCCAGTCAGTTTGCGATTATTAATAAAATGTGTAGAACATTTTATAGCATTCCTTTTTATATAAAACTGTTTTATAAAATTTATTTGATATTAAGATTTTGTATTGAATTTTAAAGAATCGGTACAAAACTTCAATTTTCCAGTCAGTGTAATTGTATATATGTATATATTTTAAATATTTTTAAAAAATCATGATATCAGTGGTAAATATATATTTACGTGATTACAAAATGATTGGAAGTAGCCTATTTTGTTGAACTTAAGAAGCTGAGTAAATAAAATTGTAAAGTATAAGTTTTTAGGTGTTTTTATTTTTTCATTATTTCAGTGTTAATTTAGATTTTAGATTAATTTAGATTAGATTTTAGATTTTTTTAGATTAGATTTTATTAGATTAAACTTTGTCATCACAGTTTTATCAACATTAAATTGTTTTTTTGTGTTAATGTTACTACTCTTTTGTTGGCTTTTTTTTTTTAAGCAAACTTGTATAAAATATATTGTAGAAATGTTGTCATATCGCGATATGATATTTTTGTCATATCATCCACTGCTAATCTAGAGTCTAGGGTGGAGCTTGTGAGTCACTCAGACTCATTAGAGTAGGCGAGTAAGTTGAGATGTCAGCAGAAGAAAGCGAGCACTATTTATAACTTCAGAACGCCTTCGAGGGCCAGATGTTCAGCCGTCATTAGCAGTATTAGAAATATCCCTACTCGTCATAGCATGCATGCCTCCATATTTCAACCTCCACTTTGTGGCCACATAAAACTAGTCAGTTTGAGGTTGAAAGTCGCACGGACTTTAAATAAAGATGCAGAATGGCTTTTCCATGCGTGCTTCCTGTGGAGATTTTTAATGAATGGGTTTGGCAGTAAAGCACGCTCATAATAAACTGACTTGTGTGTCAGTTTCAAAGGAAGAGAAATACATGAATGCGTCACAGCATATGGTTCCCTATATAGTACTTGACAAAATGAATGTTACAGAATCTATTTTCTCATCAAGATCGACTTGCAAATACGTGTGGCGGCTGCGAAAAACCATCTGTTTTTACCCTGGCTGAATTCTGGAAAACAGCCAAAAATTAAAAAAAAAAAAAAAAAAAGTAGGGTTTTTTTTTTTTTCTTTTTTTCCCTGTCAGTAGAATTCTTTGAAACATAAATGTGTTTTACCCAAACAACTTGGAAATGTTTTTATTTAGGCTAGTTTCTAACCTTAATTTGTGTCTGCCTGCTAAAATCATGTTGGTTAAGAAGCTAGTTTAATAAATACACTGGTAAATGCAGTTAGTCTGCCTAAAGATGTCTAAGATCTTGCTAACTAAAGGCTTTTCTCATGATTGGATGAGTTTTTGGATAGTTACATGCCGTAGTAAAATGAACATAAGCCTAATCAAGTCAGCTAGCAGTCAGATACCGGTCGTCAGAATGTTTGCAGTGGTCCTGTGCCGTCACATCATCATCAAAACAGAGAAGAGCTCTTACACGCTAATTAAAAAAATTAATGACAAGAAATTTAACCAACAGTACTGAGTGAAGGAATTTTACTTTACATTTCCCACTGTAAACATATAATTCTTTGCACTGTGGCAGCAGTGTTGTTTTTCCATAAATAGATTAAGTTATAAAGGTAGCGGTATGCAGGACATCTTACAGTGGAATTGGAATAAAAGTTTTCACTGTAACTTTCTCCTTTTTTTTACGTTTGGAATTAACCAGAGTTTAAAATGTTAGAATCTATGTCAGGTAAACCTGTATGTATGTGTGTATGTGTATATATGTATGTATGTATGTGTAATTAATATATATATATATATATATATATATATATATATATATATATATATATATATAATTACACATACATACATACATACATACATTTTTTTTTTTAAACAATATATAGTAGAAAATGGCGTTTCCCAGGCTGCCACACATCAACCATAATTTCCATGCAAGACTTTTTTTTTTTTTTTGGCCTCAACCTTGGAGTTCATTATATGTTGAAAGTTACATGTTACAATTTTTGCCTTCACTTCGAATTGCAATCTTCTTATTTTTATAACACAAATACGAACATTAAAATGAACAGTACATGAGGTGAAATTGTAATAATTACAGCGAGTTAATTGAAGATTGGCAGCAAACTATATACCAATAGGTACATTACTTTATATTTTGAAATATGTATTTTTGAAAACATTCATTATTCCATGTAGAATGTTACAGTCGAGTGTCATTTGAAGTGTTTTTGACTGAGCCAGTTGAACATTATTCTTCATAATCTGAAGACAGAAATGGTATTTGGGTTCTCCCACCTGCAGAGAGTTTGTGTACCTGCAGCTTTTTTATTATTATGCTCATTTTAAAATATAAATCATAATTATATGTGTTGTAATGGCCATTTGAGCTGTGATTCTTATCGTTCAACAGCTTGAAGTGGTGCTAGTCTATTTCTCAAGACTGAAGGAAAAAAAAAACCAGCATCTTATGCACCACTAATCCCAGTCCTCTAGGTTTTAGTAGTGCCCTTCCTCAGCTCATTTTCAACTCCTCGGCCATTTATTGAGCCAATTGGGAATTAAACTGTGTGTGTAAAAGCAGGATAAAAGTAACAATGTACGGTCCAAAATGCTGTAATGCTTTTTAAGGTCCGGAAAACACCCGATAAGTGACGGGTCACTGGGGCATCAGGGAGTCGATCGTTAAGGTTCTCTGCTGCCTATGGCTAATAACCTAATCTAAAAATATAACAATGTCACAGTATTAATCACCTGTTTAAAAAAAAAAAAAACACAAGCCAGTGGTGAAAACTAAAGAGAAATATTCAGTATGCAAAAAAGATCAAATTCATAATTGTTCTTTGTTATAAAGATATTTTTGATAGTGACCTTGTCATAAAATTTCATCCACTATTTATTATGTTGTTATTATAAAAATATATATATATACATATAAAAGGTCTGATTACACTGCAGAAATCTTAGCAAGTGGACATATCTTATAGTCAAATTTATCTAGTGTTTCCTATTATAGAACTACAGTAAACCAAATATGAGTATTAAACCTATTTCTACTTCTAGTCTTGTTCTATTGGCAGATAATTTTTCTAAATTTTAAGCATTTATTTCTGAAAAGAAGCAACATTATCTGCCAATAGAATAAGAAACTTGAAGTTCAAAATGAGAAAAAAAGCATCTAAAAACAGAATAGTTATGATATTTGATCTATAATCTCATAATGAAGTGGTTTCGCAAAAGCAGTAGTGCAGTTATACCGTATATCGGCACGGCTGTGATTCAGTGTAACCGCACGATTGCGAGTGTGATACTGCTTTTATACATCAGGTCTATAAGAAATTAATATAGATTAAGTGACATTTCAGACACAATATGGCCAAATAATTTGTTATTTTTGCTCCGCTAGTGGAAATAAATCTTGAAGAAGATGGCGTTAGCTCACATTGATTTGTACATTTCTGTTAAAGGTGCTTCCAGTGAACCTGGCTTCCCTTCTTCCCTTTCTTCTTTTCATAGGAGCAGTAGTTTTGTTTAGTGCTGGTCAGCAGTGCCATGAACTTTGCGTTTAATAGTTGTTGTGTATGCTAAAGTTATGAACATGCTAGGAATAGCAGAATAGGTAACTAATGTTTACAGCAGGCGCTAAAGGGTTGGAACATTTTTGGGGAGTCACAACCAGACAGAAATGGATGAGAACCACTGGAGGAAAGAAAATTCATAAAAGTCAGCGGTGAGGTAAATGTCAGATCATACCCCATGACTAATCTCAAAACTGTGACACCGTAGTGCTAGTAACAGAGGTTGTGAGCTAATGTTCCAGCACTGCCACAGAGCCAGTGTGTGCCCTTCAGCAAGCCCCTTAACCAGCATCTGCTCAACTACTGGATTCCCCATGGCTTGTAAACATCTGGTAAATGAAATGTAACTGAGCACTGAGCCAGGACTAATCTGCACTTTACATCCCACACATCAGTGTAGCTTAACAAACAGAAGGCTTATAAATTACTATATTTAAGAAAGGCAGACTTTCAGACTCCAATGTTAACACTCATATTCACTCACTTTGAAAAGCTGCCAAAATGTCCCGTATCCTCCATTGCCCAGGAAACCAGCACGATTCCACGAGACGCTTTCAGTCCAAAGTCTGGTTTGTGTAAAGCGTGTTCTGCTCAGGCTCCAATATCCAATAAGATCTCTGTAAGACCGCAGAGAAATTACTTAGTGTTGTTTCCTTCTTCTTGTGTGTTTTATTGTTCCATTTGACTTTTATTACCAAGCTGAATCTAATGAAAGAAGGAGAACCATGCAGACCCTGCAGCAGGACCAAAACTCTTATTTGAAATGGAGCGCCTGTTTTTCTGTTAACTTCACTTTTTTTTCTATTAAAGCAAACCTTTCCCCTTTCTTTCATTTTAGAGCAATAAAATAGAGCAGAAGTACAGACTAGAATCAATAGAGCCTGAGGAAATGGGTCTGTCTGAGAAAGGTTGGCCATGTAGGCACATGCGTGCTGATGTTCGTGATCTTTCCTCAGCCAAAGGGGTCTGGTTTTGTTTGTTTGTCTTTCTTTGAGGACTGTTTCTCGTTGGAAAATAGAATCCCATGCAGAGGAGAAAGTTCCTAATGCGCCTGATTTATTTGAATTTTTTTTTTTTTTTTTTTTTCCCGAAGACTGAGTCGTGTAAAAATGTTCTGTCCTTTCTTCCCTGTATTTATTTATTTATTTATTTTTGTAATGTAGAGTATGTGAGGGTAGAGCTCTGTATCCTAGCGTTTTGAATCATAAGAAGCCTATTTGTCTGTCTTCATACATGCCATATGGTGCTTCCTCCCATTTCAGATATTATAGACTGCTGAGATGTATAAGTTTGGAAGTATTCATAAAAAGTAAGCTTGCAGCTGTTGAAATTAGTGCATTTTTGCATATTGTTATACCATTCACACTTTTATTCTTGAACATTTACGCAGTTATTCTATCATGTGGCAGCAGCGCAATACATACTATTATGCAGACGCAGGTCAAGAGTTTCAGTTAATGTTCATATCAAACATCAGAATGAAAAAAAAAAAAAAGATCTCCGTGACATTTACCGTGGCATGGTTTTTGGTGCCAGATGGGCTCGTCTGAGTGTTTCAGCAACTCTTGACCTCCTGGGAAGTCGAACTTTGAGGTGGATGGGCTAAAACAGCAGAAGTGCACATCAGGTTTCACTCCTGTCTGCCAAGAACAGGAAGCTGAGGCTACAGTGGGCACAGGCTCTCAGAAGGACTAGACTTGTCGGTGGTGGAGGCATCCCTGTCGACGCCATTGGCCTCGAGTTCATCTTGTTGAAAAAAAAAAAAAACTAATAGCCTGGACATAAAATCTGCTCAGGCTACTGATTTGTTCGCTCCAGCTTACTTCTAATGGTCTTGGGCCCCTAGTACAACTTGCTAACCTACATATCCATGAAAGGTAATCTTGTCTAGCAGGTGGGACCAGTAATGTATTCATTCTGACTAGCAGCTTGTTTGCATTTCTCAACAACAGATTCATCATAATGTCACTTTTGTCATAGTCTCGGTATTATCTTTTAGTAAGAGAGCCAGCATCAGCACCCTGGGTTAATACTGTTGGTACATATGAAGAAATCATCAGTCAAGCTCAAGTAATACCCCAATCAACCCAAGTCGACGAGCATCTCCTTCCAGGAGCTTTATGTTCAGCTCTGTGTGTCAGTCACTTCTTTATTATTACAAATCAGAAAGGACCCCAAGAACTAATTTAAATCCATACCGAGCTTTGCTCAGTTGTGGCTGTGGTTATAGACTAAACACTTTTTAGACGCAAGTGCGATATTGCATTCTCAGTTAAGATGACACTTTTGGCAGAATAATCAGAGATTAATTCTCAAATGCAGTCTAGCCGTCACATGACTAGCAGGCTAGGGGCCAGATGGGCCGCCAGGGAATCCACTGACATGTGAAATGTCTGTTTGATTAAAATATGTCAGTAAGAAATGTAGGTTTTGTCCCAGGCTCAGTCATTATGAATGACAGGTTTGCTTACTTTTAGCCACTTTGAAATGTAGATTCCATTATTTTGTGGTACTAGTGTGAGTTTCAGAGAAGGAAAGTCTCTTTTCTCTCTACCTGAATTAAAAACAGACATATAATGTGTTTTGAATCCAATGCTAAACATCTGTCTTTTTCAAATCCAATGTCTCGCTGATGCTCGACACAGATCGTTAGCATTAGATGAACCTTTCCAGCTGTCACAGTGGTTTTGTTGTGCAACATTTTTCTGTGCTCTAAACTAAAAACATTAAATGAAAAATGGTGGTTATTTTTCAAAGGTTAGCCTCATCGACCTGCTGTGTTGATGTCATAGAGTAGACTAAGGGCACTTTCACATCCATTAGTCCGTTTACTGAGTCTGAAGTCTGAATACGAACCAAATGGGCTACTTGCACTCAGAGTTATGATGTATTTCCATTTTAAAATAGCGCAAATCTTGCATATCCGTTAGCATTGTTTTCATTCGGCAGTACAGCAAGACAGCAATGTCTAACGTTTGTTTGTTTTTCAATCTTGCAAAATAGTGTTGGGCTAACATTAGTTTGATAGTGTTGGGCTAACATTAGTTTGATAGTGTTGGGCTAACATTAGTTTGATAGCGTTGGGCTAACATTAGTTTGATAGTGTTGGGCTAACATTAGTTTGATAGCGTTGGGCTAACATTAGTTTGATAGCGTTGGGCTAACATTAGTTTGATAGTGTTGGGCTAACATTAGTTTGGGTGTTTGTTTTTATTAATAGGAGTTTTCTTACGTTCATAGTTGAAGCGTACAGTCTGATACATTTCTCCAGCTTTCTAAAATGAGCTTTACAAGTGATCTTATATATAAGATGAATGTGGTTGATGTCATTTTCGGGAAATTATTACAATGGGTGTAATATAGTGCCATTGTCATTATACTGGACAAGCCGGAAGCACAAGCGCCATTTTGGTCATAACGCAGAAGTGTTCGTGTAAGTAACCCATTGATACTTTCGGTTAGTCTGCAATTTGGTTTGTTTTCATTTCACAGTGCACGTAATTAAGCAAATCAAGAAGCAAAAAGAAGTTGGCTAAGAGGGTGTAGAGCTAGAAACATATTAATAAAACTCTTTCGTTCATTGATTAGAAGTATGGCAATGGAAAAAGGTAAACCAACCTTTGCCAAGGGCGGGTGGAAATCACAAAAATCCTCAGAGCACGGAGAAGATGGAGCCAGTGCTTGTTATACAGTATAAATAACTAGTTTAAAAGGCTTTGTGTATGAAATCCAGCATTTACTTTCTCTTTTTTTTTCCCTGTTTAGCAGCTCGCATCTACAAAAAAGATGTTGTTGTTTTTTTCCTTCCTGCAATGTTGAATAGCTTTAGCACTCAAATCTCACAAGTTCACATAGAACCGGACCAAGACCACCTCAGACGAGTTATTTTGGTCCATACTTATGCGTGATTGCTGTGTTCTTACCCGTCCAAATGATCTGTCCAAAGGGAGAAAACACACAAGGGTTCATTTCAAATGGATTAATCTTTGCATAAGTGAAAGCACTGTAAAAGCAGAGTTAACATAAAGTCGTTTTGGTCGATGGTCCCCCGACATTTGAGCTGCCGGTGGTGTTATCTTGTGTGCATGTGTGGGTGTGTTTTTATGCATCCCAGCAGGGAAGGCTTGGCTCGCGCTCACACAGTTGACACAAATATTGCTTTGCTCGGAATAAACAAACGGTATGTAATCATTACAGTTATATTTTTCACCTTGAGTGTTCTCAGACTAATTAAGGAAAGTGTGTGGCTGTAGCAGCCGTTGTGCCAGCTGGCTGCCTCGTGCTCTCTGGACTGATGAATAAAGGCATAAATTGTTCATGGTGGACAGACAGCTCTCCAGCGACCCTTAAGCCCCGGGCATTGGCTTGCTCCAGCCATCAATCTCGAGACCTTTTTATCGATACTCCCCATGCTTCCATCCTGTATCTCATTACAGATATTAACTCCAGTACATCATGTTGGAGATGTATTTATTAAAAAATTAAATCTCTGTTCTGACTGTTCACTTTATATATCACTTGTCCTTCACTATCTGTCTTTTTTTTTTTTTTTAACAATACTTATACCTCTTCTTACTTCTTTTGTTCTGTCTCAGTCATTGATGGGTCCCTTTGAGCTTTGCTGTGTCTGTCTCTCTCTCTCAACTTAAATGGCCTTGTTTAAGCCCTGGTCCCATTTGGTGCCTTCCATTAGTGCTTCTTCTCCCAAGTGTCATGTTGGGATATAGGATTACACACCCCTGGGCCATGTGCTTCTCTTGCTCTGATGTGTACTTTGCTACCAAATTGATTGGGCTCTTAGTCTCCAAGCTGATGTTATCTGTTCAAAAGCACCTTCCTCTAGGGAGAGGACTATCCATCAAGGCCTGGTTTAATAAGACAAGCAGCCATCATGGGAAATTTCCTGCCAATTAAGGACAAAGCTGAGTGCAGAGGTGACCATCTACCCCATTTCTCAAATGTTTTATGCATGTTGCAAGGATGGGGACAGTTGGGTGCAAAAGTTAGCATATGCTTTTTTAAAAAAAAACAAACTTCAAAATGATTTTGCAGAAAATATTTCTTAGGATATGTATGGTCACGTATTATTGGAAAAATTGTCACATCTTGTATGCGAAGATATTAATAGTGGGGGAAATAATATCAGTTTAAAACATTTCCTTTCTGAAATATTGTCACATAACCTGCCCTCACATCCTATATTGATCCTCTGGATTGCTTTTCAATCCCATTCTTTATCATATTTAGCCCATTTCTATATTCTATCTGACCCACATTCTTTCTAACTCTGTTCTGAAAGGTTGCTTGCCAAATGTTTGAACTTTTTTTTTTTTTTTTTTTAAACCATTTAGGAATGCTATTAAATAACTTGTGATTTTTTTTCCTATTCAAAAACAATAGGGAGGGCAAACCTTTGCCTAAGCTAATGACTTCAGAGTTCATACATTATATGGCCAAAAGTTTGTGGACCTGACCATCACACACATATGTGGGTTTTTCCCAAACTGTTGCCACAAAGTTGGAAGCACACAGTTGTATAGTATGTCTTTGTATACTGTAGCATTACAATTTCCCTTTACTGGAGCTACTGTAAGGGGCCCAATCATGCACAAAGCGAGGTCGAGGAAGACATGGCTTGCCAAGGTTGGTGTCGAAAATCCATATATAGCAAGGAATAAAACACAACAGGACATGGTGTTATAGCAAATATTTTTCAACAACGGAACAGTGTGATGCCTGTTTGAATACGAAGCAGACAAAGCTTTTAATGCCTCATATACCAGTCATATGCCAATGATTACAATTATAATTTTATTTAAGAACAAAACACCATACCTTTTATCTGTCTTTGGTTACATTTGGTGTTGTGGAACGTCCATGAAACAAGTTAGTTTGTGTTACATCTTCACCGCTGACTATTACAAAGCACTGACACTGGAGACTCCTTACATCTCTTTATATGGAGCATCCACTTTACAAGTCCCTCTTTATGTTTTTCAATAAATATGATCATGTATTAGAACGAGCATCTTGATATAAGCCTATGGTTTACCTTAAAGCTGCTAAAGAACACCTTCTGACCAATCAGAATCAAGAATCCAGTGGCACTGTGAGGTATATTTATTCATCTGATTTACATACTTGTTTTTTTTTTTTATTTCTGTGGGTGTCTAAATAAAATAAAGAGTATAAATCAGGTGGGTGATGAAGCGTGCTAATGATTTGACTGTTTGTCCATATAATCTTGTGTAATTGCACTTTTATGCTCTTGGATTGAAAGGATTAGCTCATTATTTTTTCTCGCTAATTAGCTTTCCAGCCAAATTCTGATTATGACTTTCATAATTAACTGGCAGTTAAATAATCAGAGACCTGCTGTGTGAGATCTGTTTGTCGTGGTTGAAGCTTTCTACATTTTCTCTGCACCCTTTCATGCTCCTTTGAGGGTATCACTAAAGTACCCCTCTACCACCCCATCACTCCCCGCAGTCCATACACGCTACAACCCCTCCCACTCCCACCACACCCACTCCCACCTCTCCACACACGCTGCAACCCCTCCCACTCCCACCACACCCACTCACACCTCTCCACACACGCTACAACCCCTCCCACTCCCACCACACATGCTACAACCCCTCCCACTCCCATCACACCCACTCCACCTCTCCACACACGCTACAACCCCTCCCACTCCCACCACACACGCTACAACCCCTACCACTCCTACCACACCTGCTCCCACCTCTCCACACATGCTACAACCCCTCCCACTCCCACCACACTCACTCCCACCTCTCCACACACGCTACAACCCCTCCCACTCCCACCACACTCACTCCCACCTCTCCACACATGCTACAACCCCTCCCACTCCCACCACACACGCTACAACCCCTCCCACTCCCACCACACCTGCTCCCACCTCTCCACACACGCTACAACCCCTCCCACTCCCACCACACCCGCTCCCACCTCTCCACACATGCTACAACCCCTCCCACTCCCACCACACACGCTACAACCCCTCCCACTCCCACCACACCTGCTCCCACCTCTCCACACACGCTACAACCCCTCCCACTCCCACCACACCCGCTCCCACCTCTCCACACACGCTACAACCCCTCCCACTCCCACCACACCTGCTCCCACCTCTCCACACACGCTACCACTCACACCCCTCAACATTCGATCCCACCCCTCCATCTTTATTTCATTCTCAAACCCTCTATAGTT